>NC_073630.1:55385909-55688939 GCF_029407905.1 Bubalus kerabau | reverse complement strand
CCAAAAACAAAGAAAAACAAAAAAAGACCATTTAAGATCATTTTGTCAAATTTGAGATTTTCTCATAATACATTTTATTAAGACTATTTTTATTGATAAAGGAGACAGAATGTTAAAATTTGCATATCATTGGAGAAATTAAGATATCATAAATTATTTGGTCAACTAGAATGCATTGTACACAAGGGCTCTTTTTTTATATTAATATCTTCTGCTTTGTTAATACAAGTATCGCTTTACTAACATGCTAGCTTATACACTCAGAAAATTTTCTTTTCTTTAATCAGTTCTTAAAAAACAAGTATGTACATGGGGTAGAGGATTTGAATTATCAGTGAAACAGAAAATGTAGTAATTGGCCTCTACTAAGTTAGAATGTGTGAAATTGAAAAGAAGTCTAAAATTTGTCTCACTGGTAGTTGCAGTCACTCAATTTATTTCCTGTGCAAATGCAGAAACTTCACTTTAACCTTGTACTTTAAACTCAAATATCCAATGAATATCTCTATGCTATAAAATTCAAAATATCTGTACTATGTAGGAGGCTTCCCTGGTGACTTAGACGGTAAAGCCTCTGCCTGCAATGCAGGAGACCTGGGTTCGATTCCTGGGTTGGGAAGATCCCTGGAGAAGGAAATGGCAATCTACTCCAGCACTCTTGCCTGGAAAATCCCATGGATGGAAGAGCCTGATCTTCCCAGATGGCACTATTGGTAAAGAACCTGCTTGACAATACAAGAGACATAAGAGATGCAGGTTTGATCCCTAGGTCAGGAAGATCCCCTGAAGGAGGAAATGGCAACCCATTCTAGTTTTCTTGCCTGGAGAATCCCTTGGACAGAGAAGCCGATAGCATCTCAAAGAGTTGGACACAACTGGAACAACTTATCATTCATACACATACTATGTAAGAAAAACAGCTTTTACATTATAATCTACTAAAAACATAGGGATTGAGGAATATTTTTTTCAACAAATTTGAAACAACTAAAGTAAAATAATGTCTATGAGTTGTTAAAATAAATAAGATATTGCCAGTATCAGATAACAATATTTACGATAATGTTTCATTGACAGCCCAAGCATAGAACCTGTGAAATCTGTACACAGATGTAGCATACAGCAGCCTGGAACCTTCAAATTTCCATTCAGAGTGATTTGAAATGCTATGCCATAGTAACATGTGATAACACATTTACCAAAATGTTCTCAGTCTGTTTCAGCAGATGTTGAAAATGAGCTATTTCTAGTTTTATAAGATGTAGTAAGTGGGGGGACCAGTTCAAATAATTTTATTATCTTGGCCTGTAAAAAAAAGGGAAAAATTTAGAACAGTGACTGTACAGACTTGGCACTGTATTGCTCTCAAAGGAACTTACAAAAGGTGCCTGTGTTGTAGCTAATATACTCTAAACAAAGCAGTTCCATCTGGCTATGAATTGTACTTTTGTTGGGTATCTAAGTGTGTGCATTTTATTACAGCTCAAACCAAAGTATATGATGTCAGCTTGGAAATACTTCTAATATTTCAATCCTTTGAAATACCTCTATATATCCTCAGAACAGAGGATTTTTCTAAGACTATCATCCAAAACTTTTATATGCCAAATAGTATCTCTGAAGAAAGATGCTTAATTGGCACTGTGATAAGACAAAGTCAATGCTGGAAAAATGCTTGTGCATAACAATCAACATAGTTCTAAAAGTCAAGTCACTCAGCCTGTGTTAATAAGAAAAATCCTTCAGATGAACTATTTAATTGGGTTTAACAAGGTTGTTTATAGCTAATCCTAAATCCACTAATAGGAAACTGAAGGCCTATACTCAACGCTAGTTTTGCTCCCTTTAGATCTTGCTCATAATTACAGTTTGGTCTTTAATTATTCTTGCTTCTCATTTTCAATTTATGATTAAGACCAACAGCATGCCCTGAAGACTGAAAGTGCTGAGGTGGACAGGAGTAAAACAGAGGACATCAATTCCTTTAATCTGTTGGTCCAAGTGATAAAATGGATTCTTATTTTGTTTTCTTAAACCAGTTGTTGCAGAATAAAAATTAAAGAAAAATTTTCATGGAAATCAATCTATGGTGTTCCAAAAGCAGGCCAGAGCAATATTTTCACAATATTTTAAATATATTTAATAGTGATATTGTCAGTGAATAAGCCGTTGGATCCTGGACCCATAATGCAGCCTAATCCCAACTCTGTAATTTCCTGGTTTCATGACTTTGGACAAGATTCTTAGACTGTCCATATTTTGGTTAGCACACATTTAAGAATTTTATAATATGGCACAAAGTGCAAGAGTTGTTTTGCTGATTAACTCAGTATGTGCAAATCATTTTGAAAACTGCCAGTCATATTATTTTTTTAAATTTATACATTGCTGCTATAATTGACCAAAATACTTTGGGTGATAATTGAGAACTTACTAATTACAAATTGGAGCTGTTTTCAGCTGACTTTAACATGTTCTCCAAACAGATAGATAGAACTTAAAATTATATAGTAAAATATTTTAAGGATAAAACAGAAATTTAAGGAGAATTTTTAAAATGCTTATAATGTTTAACTATTTAGCATGTTTATTCAAATAATCACTTAAATTTATGGCATACTTTATATAATTCCATCACAGCCTAAATTAGAAACATCTCTCTAAACTTTGTTTTATACAAACATCCACTAATTGTAACAAAAGGGAAGTGGAAAAACCCCAACAAATGTATTAAAATGTAATTAGACTTTAAGAGTAGCACATATGCTTGACTCTTTAGTGATATGAAAGATGAAATAGGTTTAAGAGATTAACAGAACAATATAAAGCAGGAGGATAAAGCGAAAATCTGTTGAGCAGATGATGCTATTTTTAATGTCCATCAGGGCAGACATAAATAGCCAGGACATGAATGGGGGATATTTATTGAGTCATTTATTTTATCATGTGGTCCAAAAGAATAACATGTTGAGCATTAGTTATTCCATGTGATAGAGTCATGTAGGCCCATCCAATGTCTTGAATCATGTTCTTGTGGAATTTTCAAGTTTTCTCTGGTCCCCTTTAAGTGTTCATATCAGTTCGATGTGAAATTGTGGATCCTTCTGAGCAAGGCCTGATTAAAAGATCTAGTCATTCGGTTGTTCCTGATGTAATACTCTGATGAAGCTAATCTTTCCCTTATCTAAATTATTGTTGCACTGTATCCATGGGTTTCTCAATGCCTTTCATTATACTCTAAAGATTTTTGTAATTCTGTTTGGAACCAGGTTGCCACTGGTCCAAATAACCTTTGATAGGAATGAGGCAGAATGAACTAACTCAGATTGAATTGTCACGCTACCCTATCATGAACACTAATGAGCCTCATCTTTCTCCCAACAAGGCCCTGAAGTACTTTTTAAGTCTTCAGTCCTGAGTCACTGTGGTGCCCAAAAGATTAGCTGTGTGTAGCAGACAAGCAATGGAGAGTGTCTTCTTGTCCCATATTATAGAAAGAGCAGTCATAATATAGTTTTGTATTTCTTTAATTTATTACAAAATTTACAAAAAATTGTTGCTTCAGTTTTTACAGATAGCTACCTCACTCTCACAGCCTCAGCAACAATACTAATTAGTAATATTGATTGATAACTTGCTTCAGTTCAGTTCAGTTCGGTTGCTCAGTCGTGTCCAACTCTTTGGAACCCCATGAATCATAGTACACCAGGCCTCCCTGTCCATCACCAACTCCCGGAGTTCACCCAAACTCATGTCCATGGAGTCAGTGATGCCATCCAGCCATCTCATCCTCTGGCGTCCCCTTCTCCTCCTGCCCCCAATCCCTCCCAGCATCAGAGTCTTTTCCAATGAGTCAACTCTTCGCATGAGGTGGCCAAAGTACTGGAGTTTCAGCTTCAGCATCATTCTTTCCAAAGAACACCCAGGACTGATCTCCTTTAGAGAGGACTGGTAGGATCTCCTTGCAGTCCAAGGGATTCTCAAGAGTCTTCTCCAACACCCCAGTTCAAAAGCATCAATTCTTCAGCACTCAGCTTTCTTCACAGTCCAACTCTCACATCCATACATGACCACTGGAAAAACCATAGCCTTGACTAGATGGACCTTTGTTGGTAAAGTAATGTCTCTGCTTTTGAATATGCTATCTAGGTTTGTCATAATTTCATGGCTGCAATCACCATCCACAGTGATTTTGTAGCCCAGAAAAATAAAATCTGACACTGTTTCCACTGTTTCCCCATCTATTCCCCATGAAGTGATGGGACCAGATGCCATGATCTTAGTTTTCTGAATGTTGAGCTTTAAGCCAGCTTTTTCACTCGCCTCTTTTACTTTCATCAAGAGGCTTTTTAGTTCCTCTTCACTTTCTGCCATAATGGTGGTGTCATCTGCATATCTGAGGTTATTGATATTTCTCCCAGAAATCTTGATTCCAGAAATCTTGTGTTTCTTCCAATCCAGAGTTTCTCATGATGTACTCTGCATATAAGTTAAATAAGCAGGGTGACAATATACAGCCTTGACGTACTCCTTTTCCTATTTGGAACCAGTCTGTTGTTCCATATCCAGTTCTAACTGTTGCTTCCTGACCTGCATACAGGTTTCTCAAGAGGCAGGTCAGGTGGGCTGCTATTCCCATCTCTTTCAGAATTTTCCACAGTTTCTTGTGATCCACACAGTCAAAGGCTTTGGCATAGTCAATAAAGCAGAAATAGATGTTTTTTTCTGGAACTCTCTTCCTTTTTCCATGATCCAGCGAATGTTGGCAATTTCATCTCTGGTTCCTCTGCCTTTTCTAAATCCAGCTTGAACATGTGGAAGTTCATGCTTCACATATTGCTGAAGCCTGGCTTGGAGAATTTTGAGCATTACTTTACTAGCGTGTGAAATGAGTGGAATTGTGTGGTAGTTTGAGCATTCTTTGGCATTGTCTTTCTTTGGGATTGGAATGAAAACTGACCTTTTCCAGTCCTGTGGCCACTGCTGAGTTTTCCAAATTTGCTGGCATATTGAGTGCAGCACTTTCACAGCATCATCTTCCAGGATTTGAAATAGCTCCACTGGAATTCCATCACCTCTACTAGCTTTGTTCATAGTAATGCTTTCTAAGACCCACTTGACTTCACATTCCAGGATGTCTGGCTCTAGGTGAGTGATCACACCATCGTGCTTATCTTGGTCATGAAGATCTTTTTTGTACAGTTCTTCTGAACTTGTTTACTTTGTACCAAACACTGTTCTAAATTCTTTCCCTGGATTATCTTATTTACTCCAAATCCATATCCTTTGAGGTAGGCACTAGTATTGTCCCTCCCTGCCCCCTTTTATACATAGAGAAAATGAGCCTCAGAAAGGCAAAGCAGCTTCCCTCAGGTCCATTCTTTCAAAGTGGCAGTGCCAAGGTTTTAATCCAGGTTGTCTGACTCCAGAGCCTGCGGTCTTTAAGAAAAGAGGGGGATGAATTGCGAACAGATTGAAATATCCATCACTACACTCAGAATGGATTTTTTCTTCTGCTAAATTTATATTACTAAGTCCATCTTCATTATCAGTATTTATTCCACTGGTTATCATTCTAAGAACTCAGAAACTTCAAATAGACACATCACTAATGATAGTCTCTCTCTTGTCCAGACCTCTAAAAGTTTATGACTGAATCAGATGCAGGTAAGAATTATTCTAAATCAGCAGTTAGCAAAAAAGTTTATGTGAATGACCAGATAACAAATATTTTACAATATGCAGGCCATGCAGTCTCTGTAGGCCTTCCTTGGTGGCTCAGATGGTAAACAAACTGCTTGCAATGCAAGAGACATGGGTTCAATCACTGGGTCCGGAAGATCCTCTGGAGAAGGAAATGGCTACCCACTCCAGTATTCTTGTCTGGAGAATCCCATGGACAGGGGATCCTGGTTGGGCTACAGTCCATGCGGTCATAAAGAGTTGGACTCCACTGAGTAACTAACAATTTCACTTTTATTTATTTATTTTTTTCCATGCAGTCTCTGTGGAAATTACTCAATTCTGCAATTGTAGAAGAAAAGTAGTACAGACATGGGGTTGAATTAAGGTTGAGGAACCTGGAACATACTGTTTAAGAAGGCACTCATTCATAGGGTTATTTGCATGCCAGAGTCTGGAAGTAAGCACCTCTGTAAATCTTGTATATTTGAGGCCTTGCTTGCCCCACGCTAGTCCTTTTCTTGATTAGAGGAATGCAGCCAGTTGTATTCCAAGAAAACTGGATTTAAAAAAAGAAGTTCTCAAGGCTAGATTTGGCCTTAGGGTGGTGGTTTGCAGAACTCTGCACTCTACAAACAAAATTTCTCATAGTCTCTGATAGGCTACTCATTACTCCAGCAAATGAGTCATATCTGAGTCATCTTATATCCCTTAGATTACTTATAAGAGCATCCTAAGCATGATAGAAAGTCAATCAATACAAATAAAAGAATGTGTCTATACAAAGGCAAAACCTTTTATAGCCTTTGAGCTTTTTCAGCTCTTAATCATTAACAGAAATACAAGTAGCTCTAAGTCAGAGATCTAAGTGGGAGGAAGGTGAGAAACAGGCTGTATTGCTTCCTATATCTCATAGAGTTATGGGCTTATTTCTTGCTTGGAGGATAAAGGAGAGGGAGAAAGTATTGCTCTTAGATTTTAGAAAAAAATGTAGAAAGAAGAGGAGAGCATTTACATTTTAAAGATAAATGGATTGGAGGGAGGGAACAAAATGGCAGAGGAGTAGGTGGATTTGGAGTACATTTCTCTCAAAAGATGCATCAGCAATATGCCCTCAGACACAGAAGTGCATGCAGAATACCAGCTGAGAGTGGACAGGAGTACCTGACCAGAGGAAAAGAATATATAGAACTATTCAGAACTCAAAACTCAGTAAGAAAAAACTAGGGGGAAAAACAGGAGTGTTAGTAGGACTGGACCTGCCCTTGGTGGGTGGAGGAACTGAAGCAGGGGTCTGATCCCCTCACTGGGGCAATTGTCTGAGTCAGAGGAGGCACATTTAAGGCTTATGGAATGAGAATCAGACAGTCCTTGCCACAGCCATACATATCCCGGACATGGACACAGGTCTCCTGGAAGGCACAGCAGCTGGGAGCTGGACTTTAGGGATTGTGGAACAATTCCAGGGTGAGAGCTGCTGTTGACTGCAGAGAATGGATTGAGAGGAGGTAAGGGAGGAGACTGTGGTGGGAAATACCTGTGGAGGAAAGCTGGGCAGCCATGGAAGCAAGGTGATACTGCTGAGTCACACGTAGGGAGTGGAACCATCACTATAGTCTCTCTCTCTCCCCACACACCAGCATCAGCAGCTGAACAATAGAGAGGCTGGCCCATCAAACACTTGATGCACTGGACTACAGAATAGGACCCTAGCCAGGGGGGCCCCTCTATGTGCCTGATGCACCAAACAACAGAGAAGGACCGCAGCAAGGGAGCCCTCTAAGTGCCTGAACAGGCAGAGCTATGGAGAAAGACTGGCCAAAGAGGCCTTCTGATCGCCAGCTACAAGAGACTCAAAGAAAAGACTCTGATAGGGGCCATAACTCCTGTGGCAGAAGGAGTCCGAGTCCTTGTACACTTGGTGCTGCCAGGGTCCCTGCAAGCCAAGCACCTGCACCACCTTCATGCTCCACTCTTACTGGGGCAGAGCTGCCACAGACAAAAAGAGTCTTGTGTCTAAGAGCGCAGGGTCACTTCAGTAGTGTTGGACTTTTTGTGACCCTGTAGACTGTGGCCCACCAGGCTTCTCTGTCAGGGAGAGGGGTTCTCCAGGCAAGAATACTGGAGTGTATTGGCCAATACTGGTTGCCATATACTTCTAGAGCACTATATTTCCTGCTGCCCTAGCCACTAACTCCCCTGAGTACCTGGTGCTGCCAGAACCCCTGCAACCCAAGCAGCTGAACCATCTCCACACCTGGACCTCACAGGGGCAAACCCAAGACCTTCAGGGCAACCTCAGGAGTAACCCCAGTGGAGGACCGATATACAGAGGTGGAAATAAAACCACAATTGAAACCCAGAGGCAGTGAGGCTTAGGAAGAAGACCCAAAACCTTCCAACCAGCTGTGCAAGCTGTGGATTAAACCCACACAATCAACTAGGCAGACTCTGTGTCTATGGAATATATAAAAGGTCATTGAGAGCTCCCACAAAAGAAAAAAACACTAGTTCTGATAGCCATGGACATTAGAGGCAAAAACACATAGAAACAGGACCAGATTAGAATCTGAGCTGCCCCCACAGCAGGTCCAGAGATCAGCACAGTGTTGGAGGGCATCCTAGGGAGGTGAGGTGGACTGTGACTGCCGAGAGGGAAAAGACTCTGATAGCAGTGACTCAAGAAAAAATATTTTTTATATTTATGTTTTGGCTTGTTCTGTAGATTCTTTTGGATTTTTCCCCCTTTGTTGTGCTTGTCGATTATACTGGCATTATGAAATCTAATTAAGATTTTCAGCTTTTTAAATTTTTTTCTTAGTCACAATTTCTTGTTATAAATCTCCGGTTCTACATTGGGTTTTTTCAGTTCTGTGGAGTTTTCCCTTTTTTTTCAATTTTAATTTTTTGAGCCTATTATTATTTTTCTACATTTATGCCTTTTTTTGCTTTTCCTACTATTCTTTTCCACTTGCAGTTAAACTTTAATGTATATAAATCTTTATCTACCTTTATTTAACTTTGCTTATCTATTCTTTCTTTTTTTTTTCCTTTCCTCTCAACGTATTTGTTAGTTCTGTTTTCATTGCTTTATTTCCCACTTGAAACCTTGGTTTAGTTTTGTTTTTCAGTTTGTGCTTTAGTTAGTTTTGTTCTTAACTGCTAAATATAATTTTTTATTTTCTTTGTTCACCGGGACAATCTACTGTACTTTATTTGTTAGACTGTTTTGACTTTGTCATGGGTGTATATATATATATGTGTGTGTGTGTGTGTGTGTGTGTGTATATTCCATTATTTTAATTGTTATTTTCCTGATTTTGTAACTGTCATTTTTATTTGGGTTCATCTTTGGTTTCTCATTTTTGGATATTCGTTTTAATCTCATTTATGCTATAAGAAACCACTTGTGGAATCTTCATTTCTGACCAACGATCAAGCCCTGAGCTTTTGAAGTGGGAGCACTGACTCCAAGTCCCTAGACTACCAGAGAGCTAACCCTAGGGAGTATCAGCGAGAACTTACACAAAGGAAACCACTTGAATACAAGACTCTGGATCATCCAACCACCAGTAGCACCCTGTGCAGGAGTTCCATCTAAACAACAAACAAAACAAAAATACAAACCCAATCATCAGCAGACAGGATTACCACCTCACTCAGCCTTGCCCATCAGAGGAAAAACAAACAAAGAAACAAAAACTCAGCACAAATCTCACCCTATATGAAGTTTACAGAAACCACTTCACAAACCTTAAGACAGCGAAAACCAAAAGGAAGAAAGAATTCATCCTTGAAGCCTGGGAAAAGGAGACCTCAAACACAATAAGTTAATGAAAGGACAAACTAGAAATAAGGAAGTCCAAATAAATGAAGAGGAAATAGGCAAACTACCTGGAAAAAAAAAAAAAAAAATCAGAATAATGATAGTAAAGATGACCAAAAAACTTGAAAACAAAATGGAGAAAATGCAAGAATCAATGAACAAAGATATAGAAGAATTAAAGGATAAACATAGACAAACAACACAATTACTGACATTAAAAATACTCTAGAAGGAATCTATAGCAGAAACCTGAAGCAGAAGAACGAATCAGTGAGCTGAAGCTAAGATGGTGGAAATAACTTCTGAAAAACAGAATAAAGTAAAAAAGAATGAAAAGAACTGAGGATAGTCTCAGAGACCTCGGGGATAATATCAGATGCACCAACATTTGAATTATAGGGTCCCAGAAGAAGAAGAGAAAAAGAAAGAGTATGAGAAAATTTTTGAAGAGTTATAGTTGAAAATTTCCCCAAAACAGAAAAGGAAATAGTCAATCAAGCCCAAGAGGCACAAAGAATCCCATACAGGATAAACCCAAGGAGAAACATGCCAAAACACTTACTAATCAAGCTAACAAAGACTAAACACAAACACAAAATATTAAAACCAGCAAGGGGGAAGCAACCAGTAACATACAAGGGAAACCCCATAGGCTTAACAACTGAACTTTCAGCAGAAACTTTGCAGGCCAGAAGGGAATGGAAGGATATATTGGCAGGATATATTTAAAGTACTGAAAGGGTAAAATCTACAACCAAGATTACAGTACCCAACAAGGATCTCATTCGACATTGATGGAGAAATAAAAAGCTTTTCAAACAAGCAAAAGTTAAGAGAATTCAGTACCACCAAACCAGCTTTACAACAAATATTAAAGGGACTTACATAGTCAAGAAATACAAGAGAAGAAAAAAGAGCTACAAAATCAACCCCAAATAATTAAGAAAATGGCAATAGAAACATATATATCAATAATGACTTCAAATGTAAATGGATTAAATGCTCCAACCAAAACACATAGACTGGCTGAATCATGGATACAAAAACAAGGCCCCTATATATGCTGTCTATAAGAAACCCACTTCAGACTTAAATACACATATAGACTGAAAGTGAGAGGATGGAAAAATATATTCCATGCAAATGGGAAGCAAAAGAAAGGTGGAGTAGCAATCCTCATATCAGACGAAAAAGACCTTAAAATAAAGAAGATTACAAGAGATAAGGAAGGACATTACATAATGATCAAGGTATCAATCCAAAAGGAAGACATAACAATTGTAAATAACTATGCACCCAACATCAGTCAGTTCAGTCAGTTCAGTTGCTCAGTCCTGTCTGAATCTTTGAGACCCCATGAATCACAGCACGCCAGGCCTCCCTGTCCATCACCAACTCCCGGAGTTCACACAGACTCACGTCCATCAAGTCAGTGATGTCATCCAGCCATCTCATCCTCTGTTGTCCCCTTCTCCTCCTGCCCCCAATCCCTCCCAGAATCAGAGTCTTTTCCAATGAGTCAACTCTTCTCATGAGGTGGCCAAAGTACTGGAGTTTCAGCTTTAGCATCATTCCTTCCAAAGAAATCCCAGGGCTGATCTCCTTCAGAATGGACTAGTTGGATCTCCTTGCAGTCCAAGGGACTCTCAAGAGTCTCCTCCAACACCACAGTTCAAAAGCATCAATTCTTTGGTGCTCAACCTTCTTCACAGTCCAACTCTCAAATCCATACATGACAAGAGGAAAAACCATAGCCTCGACTAGACGAACCTTTGTTGGCAAAGTAATGTCTCTGCTTTTGAATATGCTGTCTAGGTTGGTCATAACTTTCCTTCCAAGGAGTAAGCGTCTTTTAATTTCATGGCTGCAGTCACCGTCTGCAGTGATTTTGGAGCCCCAAAAAATAAAGTCTGACACTGTTTCCCCTGTTTCCCCATCTATTTTCCATGAAGTGATGGGACCAGATGCCTTGATCTTCGTTTTCTGAATGTTGAGCTTTAAGCCAACATTTTCACTCTCCTCTTTCACTTTCATCAAGAGGCTTTTTAGTTCCTCTTCACTTTCTGCCATAATGGTGGTGTCATCTGCACATCTGAGGTTATTGATATTTATCCTGGCAATCTTGATTCCGGCTTGTCTTTCTTCTACTCCAGCGTTTCTCATGATGTACTCTGCATATAAGTTAAATAAACAGGGTAACAATATACAGCCTTGACGTACTCCTTTTCCTATTTGGAACCAGTCTGTTGTTCCATGTCCAGTTCTAACTGTTGCTTCCTGACCTGCATACAGGTTTCTCAAGAGGCAGGTCAGGTGGTCTGGTATTCCCATCTCTTTCAGAATTTTCCACAGTTTCTTGTGATCCACACAGTCAAAGGCTTTGGCATAGTCAATGAAGCAGAAATAGATGTTTTTCTGGAACTCTCTTGCTTTTTCCATGATCCAGGGGATGTTGGCAATTTGATCTCTGGTTCCTCTGACTTTTCTAAAACCAGCTTGAACATCAGGAAGTTCACAGTTCACATATTGCTGAAGCCTGGCTTGGAGAATTTTCAGCATTACTTTACTAGCATGTGAGATGAGTGCAATTGTGCAGTAGTTTGAGCATTCTTTGGCATTGCCTTTCTTTGGGATTGGAATGAAAACTGACCTTTTCCAGTCCTGTGGCCACTGCTGAGTTTTCCAAATTTGCTGGCACTTTCACAGCATCATCTTTCAGGATTTGGAATAGCTCCACTGGAATTCCATCACCTCCACTAGCTTTGTTCATAGTGATGCTTTCTAAGGCCCTCTTGACTTCACATTCCAGGATGTCTGGCTGTAGGTCAGTGATCACACCATTGTGATTATCTGGGTCGTGAAGATCTTTTTTGTACATTTCTTCTGTGTATTCTTGCCACCTCTTCTTAATGTCTTTTACTTCTTTTAGGTCCATAACATTTCTGTCCTTTATTGCACCCATCTTTGCATGAAATGTTCCCTTGGTATCTCTAATTTTCCTGAAGAGATTGATAGTCTTTCCCATTCTGTTGTTTTCCTCTATTTCTTTGCATTGATCCTTGATGAAGGCTTTCTTGTCTCTTCTTGCTATTCTTTGGAACTTTGCATTCAGATGCTTACATCTTTCCTTTTCTCCTTTATTTTTTGCTTCTCTTCTTTTCATAGCTATTTGTAAGGCCTCCCCCAGACAGCCATTTTGCTTTTTTGCATTTCTTTTCCATGGGGATGGGCTTGATCCCTGTCTCCTGTACAATGTCACGAACCTCATTCCATAGTTCATCAGGCAGTTTATCTATCAGATCTAGGCCCTTAAATCTATGTCTAACTTCCACTGTATAATCATAAGTGATTTGATTTAGGTCATACCTGAATGGTCTAGTGTTTTTCCCTACTTTCTTCAATTTAAGTCTGAATTTGGCAATGAGGAGTTCATGAGGAGCACCTTAATACATAAGACAAACACTAACAGACAAAAAAGGAGAAATTGACAGTAACATAATTATAATAGGAGATTCCAACATCCCACTCACACCAATGGACACATCATCAAAACAGAAAATTAATAAGTAAACACCAGTCTTAAGTAAATAATACATTGGATGAGATGAGTCAGATTGATATCCATCCAAATGCAGAAGAATACAACTTCTTCTCAAGTGCACATGAAACCTTTTCCAGGATAGACCATATCTTGGGTCACAAATCAAACCTTAGTAAATTTAATAAAATTGAAATTGTATCAAACATCTTCCCTGACCACAATGCTATGAAACTAGATATTGATTACAGAGAAGAAAAAAAAAAAAAAAAAAACGATAAGAAACACAAACACATAGAGATTAAACAGCATGTTTCTAAATATCCAACAGCTTACTGAAGAAATCAAAAGGGAAATTAAACCACTTCTAGACACAAATGACAATGAAAACACAACTCAAAACCTATGGGATGCAGCAAAAGTGTTCTAAGAGGGAAGTTTATAGCAATACAATCTTACCTCAAGAAACAAGAAAAACATCAAATAGACAACCTAACTTTACACCAAAACAACTGGAGAAAGAAGAACAACCCCCCCCTCCCCCTGCCCGCCACACACACACACACACACACACACACAAATTATTAGAAGGAAAGAAATCATAAAGATCTGAGAAAAAATAAATGAAAATGAAATGAAAGATGCAACAGTAAAGAATAATAAAACTAAAAGCTGGTTCTTTCAGAAGATAAACAAAATTGCAAACCTTTAGCCAGACTCAGCAAGAAAAAAAAGAGAGAGGAATAAAATCGACAAAATTAGAAATGAAAAAGGAGAGTTTACAGTAGACAATGCAGAAATCAAAGAATTATGAGAGACTATTATGAACAACCATTTTATGGCAATAAAATGGATAACCTGGAAGAAATGGACAAATTCTTTGAAAACTTCAATCTTCAAGACTGAATCAGGAAGAAACAGAAATTATGAATAAACCAATTACAAACACTTAAATTGAAGCTGTGATCAAAAATCTCCCAAAAAACAATAGCCCAGGACCAGATGACTCACAGAATTCCATCAACCATTTAGAGAAGAGATAATGCCTATCCATCTAAAACTCTTTCAAAAAATTGCAGAGTAAGGGACACTTCCAAACTCATTCTAGGAGGCAACCATCACAATACCAAAACCAGACAAAGACAACACACAAAAAAGAAAAATACAGGCCAATATCAATGATGAACATAGATGCAAAAATCCTCAACAAAATTTTAGCAAACAGAATTCAGCAACACATCAAAAAGTTCATATACCATGATCAATTTGGGTTTATTCCAGGGATGCAAGGATTCTTCAGTATACACAAAACAATCAATGTAATACACCATATTAGCAAAATGAAAAATAAAAACCATATGATAATCTCAACAGATGCAGAAAAAGCCTTTGACAAAGTTCACCACCCATTTATGATGAAAACTCTTCAAAAAATGGGCATAGAAGGAACCTACCTCAAGCCCATATATGATAAGCCTACAGCCCAACATTATTCTCAATGGTGAAGAACTGAAAGCATTCCCCCTAAGATCAGGAACAAGAGAAGGGTGTCCACTTTCACCACTATTATTCAACATAGTTCTAGAAGTCCTAGCTACAGCAATCAGAGAAGAAAAAGAAATAAAAGGGATCCAGAGCAGAAAAGGAAAAGTAAAGTTCTCACTGTTTGCAGATGACATGATACTCTACATAGAAAACCTTAAAGATAGTATCATAAAGTTACTAGAAATAATCAGTGAATTTAGCAAAGTTGCAGGATACAAAATCAATATGCAAATATCACTTGCATTTCTATCTATTAACAATGAAAAATCAGAAAAAGAAATTAAGGAATCAATCCCTTTCACCATTGCAACAAAAAGAATTAAATATCTAGGAATAAACTTACCTAAGGAGACAAAAGAACTGTACACAGAAAATTATAAGACACTAATGAAAGAAATCAAAGATGACATAAACAGATGGAGAGATATTCCATGTTCCTGGGTAGGAAGAATCAATATTGTAAAAATGACTATACTACTAAATGCAATTTGAATTCAATGCAACCCTATCAAATTACCAATGGCATTTTTCAAAGAACTAGAACAAAATATTTCACAATTCATATGAAAACACAAATGACCCTGAATAGCCAAAGCAGTCTTGAGAAAGAAGAATGGAGATGGAGGAATCAAACTTCCTGACTTCACACTATACTGCAAAGCTACAGTCATCAAGACAGTATGGTACTGGCACAAAAACAGAAATATAGACCAATGGAACAAGATAGAAAGCCCAGAATTAAACCCATGCACCTATGGGTACATTATTTTTGACAAAGGAGGAAAGAATATACAATGGGGCAAGAACAGCCTCTTCAATAAATGGTGCTGGGAAAGTTGAACAGCTACATGTAAAAGAATGAAATTAGAACACTTCCTAATACCATACCCAAAGATAAACTCAAAATGGATTAAAGACCTAAATGTAAGACCAGAAACTATAAAACTCTTAGAGGAAAACATAGACTACTCAATGACATAAATCAAAATAAGATCCTCTATGACCCACCTCCTGGAGTAATGGAAATAAAAACAAAAATAAACAAGTGGGACCTGATTAAACTTAAAAGCTTTTGCACAGCAAAGGAAACTGTAAATAAGGTGAAAAGACAATCCTCAGAATGGGGGAAAATAATAGCAAATGAAACAATTGACAAAGGGTTAATTTAATCTCCAAAATATACAAGCAGCTCATACAACTCAATGCCAGAAAAGCAAACAACCCGATCAAAAAGTGGGAAAAAGACCTAAACAGACATTTCTCCAAACATACAGATGGCTAACACATACATGGAAAGATACTCAACATCACTCATTGTTAGAGAAATGCAAATCAAAACTACAATGAGGTATCACTTCACACCGGTCAGAATGGCCATCATCAAAATGACTACAAACAATAAATGCTGGACAGGGTGTGGAGAAAAAGGAACACTCTTGCACTGTTTGTGGGAATGTAAAGTGATACAGCCACTATGGAAGATGGTATGGAAATTCCTTAAAAAGCTAGGAATAAAACCTCCAAATGACCCAGCAATCCCAATTTTAGGCATATACCCTGAGGAAACCAAAATTAAAAAAGACACATGTATCCCATTGTTTATTGCAGCACTATTTACAATAGCTAGAATATAGAAGAAACCTAGATGTCCATCAACAGATGAATGGATAAAAGAGTTGTGGTAAATACATACAATGGAATGTTACTCAGCCATAAAAAGGAATTCATTTGAGTCAGTTCTGATGAGGTGGATGAACCTAGAACCTATTATACAGAATGAAGTGAGTCAGAAAGAGAAAGATAAATATCATATTCTTACACATATATATGGAACCTAGAAAGATGGTACTAAAGAATTTATTTACAGAGCAGCAATGGAGAAACAGACATAGACAATAGAATTATGGACATTGGGAGAGGGGAGGAGAGGGTGAGATGTATGGAAAGAGTAGCATGGGAGCTTACATTACCATATATAAAATAGATAGCCAATGGGAATTTGCTGTATGGCTCAGGAAACTCAAACAGGGGTTCTGTATCAATCTGGAGGGGTGGGGCAGGAGATGGGAGAGAGGTTCAAAAGGAACCTATGGCTGATTCATGTTGAAGTTTGACAGAAAACAACAAAATTCTGTAAGGCAATTATCTTTCAATAAAAAAAAATCAATTAAAAAATCGATTGGAGATAAACACTAACTTTGGGTGAAATCAATCACAGAGTTAGGAATTATAATCAGAACTCCAGGCAGCCAAATTTAGGTGCTTCCCACAGTATCCTTTCTGGACACTTAGGGCTTTAACGTTCAGTTGTTCTACCTAAGACTCACACATTATCTCTTATATTTTCCAGGTTTAGGAACAGTCTCTCAGAGAATTTGTGAAGTATTTCCCCCCCATTGCCATGAGAATACAGAATGGATAAAATCCACTGAGATATTTGCCGCATGAAAGGGGAATCAAGCATTACTGCAGATAGCAATTAATCCTAACCATTAGACTGGCAGGGAAGTTACAAACATCATTGCTGGTGTTCACCATTAACAGCTATAGGAGACTGTGTTTATCCAAGGACAATGGGAACAGAAAATAGCATTTCAGGTGTTACCACATGAGAGAAAACAGAAAAGGAAAGATGCTGTGAAATATTGGACCTAAATGACATGTCATCACTATGTGAAAGCCTCACAGGGATTTCCAGAAACAAGTAGAGGGATGTATCATTAAGAGACATATTTTCTTTTTTCTTTTTTTCTTTTAAGAGATATATTTTCTATGAGCATCTGAGATCAAGAACCAGGAACCAGAATTTCACAATGACAATCAAGTGATGATCCACTGGAAACCATTCATGTGACTCTATTCTAAGTGTCAAGTATTTTAAACTATATCAAGCAAAGAAACCAATCTCCTCCTCTGAAGCCTCATGCAGTAAAAGGTAGAGGATTAAAAGCTAAAGTATATCAGATATTATTTACAGTTTACTTCACTTATTCCCCATTTTCCATCCAGAAGTTGCATCTGCGCCTACTTGAGGCTTGTACCTTCTTTTAGTGACTTGAATTTTCCTGACATCAGAGGAATACTCAAAAATACAAAGACTTTGAAAAACTTTGGCGTTTTCCACTGGGTCCTGTCTCACCTATAGTTCAAGACAGAGGATATTACAAAGAAAAGTTGGGGAAAAAAAGAATCTTTGTAAGTCTTTATACTTTGAATATGCACAAAAATTAAACTTCACTTGTTATAGTTAACAAATAAGTTTTAAAAATTCTGCCACTGGTAACTATTTTAAACTCTGAGAATTATAGAAAATTCCAGGGGGAAATAATCAGAAGAGAACATCTATACTATAACTGGGCTGTACCTTATTATACAAATCTGTTCTAATAAGGAAACATTATAATTCTACTTTTAAGTACATCTGTTCAATGATTCTCACAGTCTGATAAACTTGGATATCAGAACTACATGATTCTCTTTAGCCTGAATCCTTGGAAGAAAGACAGAGTTTGCCAATGTCATCTGACAAATTAAGAATTGTTTAATATATTTGAAATTAAATATGTAAGGGCATAAAAATAGTGGTATACATTGTGTATATGTTTTAATTCTGCCTGAAAAACTTGAGTTAGAGTGTGGATTGCCTTGAGTGCTCTCATCTAGCATTTTAATTAGGCCCAATAGTTAAGTATAAGTGAACCCTGTGAGCAATATGACCAATTCCCATTAGCTGCATCTTCAAGTTAATATGTAAAACTGGAAGTGAAAGTGAAAGTCACTCAGTCATGTCCAACTCTTTGCAACCCCATGGACTATACAGTCCATGGACTTTTTCAGGCAAGAATACTGGAGTGGGTTGCCTTTCCCTTCTCTAGGGGATCTTCCCAACCCAGGGATCGAACCCAGGTCTCCCACATTGCAGGCAAATTCTTTACCAGCTGAGCCACAAGGGAAACCCAGTTAATACATTGAATCTGAATTTGAAGAATATCTCTCATTGGATCCTGTCAGAAACAGGGAAAAGAATGATCAAGAAGTCATCTCACAAAAATAAAAATGCCGAGGTGAGAAGGATTTTGATGTCTTCTAAAAAGTTGTTTTCATTTTATTTCTCCTTCAGAGCTGACTCCTTCACCTTCAAAAAACTTGCTCCTTCTTTTTCAAATTATATTTTGCATTGCCTGCCTGTTTAGCAGTTGATTAAGTTTCATGTCACTCCTTGACTGGCTGGAAGAGGGTCAAAACATGGTTCATCCATCCCCAGTACACACTGTGCCTTCTTTTTTCTTTATTTACCTTGGTTTCTATATTACGATTCAAGTGACCCTATGCAGAACAAAATGACCATTTCTCTTATTAAATCAAAGAGAAAGCTTTGGTTGCATAGCTAAGGGAGTTTTGAGAAGTTTATTACAAATGTATACCCTTGTTCTTTCTAATAGGCTTAAAATAACTGGTCTCTTTTAGAGTTCTCCTTTTTGCCCTTACTTCTCTACTCACTTAACTGGTATGAATGCACAGTGTTGGGAAACTTAAACTGGGTCATATCCCATAGGAACTCAAGTTCAGAACCTTTTTTTTTTCTTTTATATCATCTATGTTTTATGATGGGCATAAGAGAATTGGTAAATATATCCCTTCCTGGGATGGGAGGTTACTACAATACAATCTTTTCTTTTATCACCTATATATTAGAAATTGTACCCAAAAGTAGGGTATATACCATATTTACCTGAGAAGTCTGACCACTTTTAAAAATGCTGTAATACAGTTAAGACACGACAGTTATTACACTTTTACAAGTACAAAATAAAAACACATTCTAGCAATGGTCTCATGAAATAACATTGCTCCAAGGAATCCACTCTGTTTAACTCTTACAGCTGCCATTTTTGTGAGGAAGTTAGTTGACTGACCACACAGCATGAGTTGTGAAACCTCATGGCCAGCCCTGGGGTCTGCAACCCAAAGCAGGCACACATCATGGATCCAGGAGGGACTTTGCAGCCTGGTGACAGGAGGAAGGTCTATTGATCAAAGATCTATAACTGGCTCTTATCCATCATATTAAATCTCAACAGGCATGTCTTATTCCAGTTTGTCTTACCTTTAATCAGAAATTAAGGTTTTCTACTTTTACAGAAATCCATGGGGAATTCAGTGAATCCAAGTGTTCTGTGGCCTTAGAACTCAGGAAGTCAAAAGTATTTTACAGAAAGAAAATGTACAAGAGAATGTGTATAGGAATAAATAGGAACAGAACGTTGAAGAAGATATTCCTGCTGCTGCTAAGTCGCTTCAGTCGTGTCCGACTCTGTGCAACCCCATAGATGGCAGCCCACCAGGCTCCCCCGTCCCTGGGATTCTCCAGGCAAGAACACTGGAGTGGGTTGCCATTTCCTTCTCCAATACATGAAAGTGAAAAGTGAAACTGAAGTCGCTCAGTCATGTCCGACTCTTAGCGACCCCATGGACTTCAGTCCACCAAGCTCCTCCATCCATGGGATTCTTCAGGCAAGAGTACTGGAGTGGGTACCATTACACTATTTAAGTGGATGAATTTTACCTAAGTGCAGAAATTCACAAATTTTAGCTTTTGTTTTATGAAAAATTGAATTCTGAGTCTATGCGGGGTGATTTAAATCCATTCAGTCTGTATTTATTAAACACCTATTTGCTTAGAGCTATGGATTCACACACAAACAAAAACCATAATTATTGTTTGTGCTTCAGGTATCTTATGCCTTTGAGCAGATAAAATACTAATTAAATAAGCAAAAGAAAAAATATGGTAACTTCTATGAAAAGAATGTTACCTGTGTCATGAAGTTATCTGAGAGTTTCACTTAACTGATTAAGAGAATACCTCGTAGAGAAAGTAACATTTGAGTTGAAATGTACAGGACAAATTCAAAGAATGCATTAGAAATAAAGGAAAAGAGCACTCTAGAGTGCTTTTCACTCTAGCACATGAGGGAAAATCATGTAGTAAGAGAGGTCAAGGCACATTTAAGAAAGTGAAAAAAAGCTAGTATAGACGTTAAGAGAGGAGTAGAAGCAGAGGACAAAATAAGGCTTGAGAAATAGCGAGGGGGTCACATCTGCAAGTTACTTTGGAAGATATCTATATCTTTCTATAAAAACCTGCCTGAAATGCAGGAGATGTAGGTTCGATTCCTGGGTCAGGAAGATCCCCAGAGGAAGGAATGGTAACCCACTCCAGTACCTTGCCTGGGAAACCCCATGGACAGAGGAGATTGGCAGGCTACAATCCATGCATTCATAAAGAGTTGGACACGACTGAACACACACTCACACACATACACACACACATTTACACCAAAGGCAATAAAAAGACGCTGAATGGGGTAGTTAGAGACAGGTGTAGGACCAGAAGTGGGGATTGACATCATTAGCATTGTGTTTGGAAGTAATTACTTTGTTGAGGAGGATGTTGAGATTAATTCTATAGTCCAGAAAAAGTTTATATATATATATATATATATATATATATATATATTTTTTTTTTTTTTTTTTTTTGACAAGTGAGGGCAGGTGAAACCTAGGGAACTGGATAGTCCTGAAAACTATAAAATAGACAGAACCTGATGACAGATGACAAATGTGGTGATAGGAAAAGATGGTTTCTATGTTTCTGGTTTGTGAAAATGGCTGTACATTCACGCTACTCAGTTGATATAGGAGATTCTGGGATGGGACATTATTGGGATGCTGGATTTTGACAAAAGATAGAGAAATGACATTAAAAAGACAAAAGGATATGTAGGGATATGTGGTACTAACAAAGTAATCTGAATAGCACTCCACAAACTTCTTTAATATATATGTCCCATATAAAACATTTTGTTATCTGAATCATGAATAAACCTAGATAGCATATTCAAAAGCAGAGACATTACTTTGCCAACAAAGGTCTGTCTAGTCAAGGCTATGGTTTTTCCTGTGGTCATGTATGGATGTGAGAGTTGGACTGTGAAGAAGGCTGAGCACTGAAGAATTGATGCTTTTGAACTGTGGTGTTGGAGAAGACTCTTGAGAGTCCCTTGGACTGCAAGGAGATCCAAACAGTCCATTCTGAAGAAGATCAGCCCTGGGATTTCTTTGGAAGGAATGATGCTAAATCTGAAACTCCAGTACTTTGGCCACCTCATGCGAAGAGTTGACTCATTGGAAAAGACTCTGATGCTGGGAGGGATTGGGGGCAGGAGGAGAAGGGGACGACAGAGGATGAGATGGCTGGATGGCATCGCTGACTCGATGGACGTGAGTCTGAGTGAACTCCGGGAGTTGGTGATCGACAGGGAGGCCTGGCGTGCTGCAATTCATGGGGTTGCAAAGAGTCAGACACGACTGAGCGACTGATCTGATCTAATCTGATCATAAATAAAAAATGAAGACTAAGATAAGTTACATCAGTTCAGTTCAGTTCAGTTCAGTCATTCAGTCATGTCCAACTCTTTGGGACCCCATGAACTGCAGCACGCCAGGCCTCCTTGTCCATCACCAATTCCCAAAGTTCACTCAAACTCACGTCCATCGAGTCCGTAATGCCATCCAGCCATCTCATCCTCTGTCTTCCCCTTTTCCTCCTGCCCCCAATCCCTCCCAGCATCAGAGTCTTTTCCAATGAGTCAACTCCTTGCATGAGGCAGCCAAAGTACTGGAGTTTCAGCTTTAGCATCATTCCTTCCAAAGAAATCCCAGGGCTGATCCCCTTTAGAATGGACTGGTTGGATCTCCTTGCAGTCCAAGGGACTCTCAAGAGTCTTCTCCAACACCACAGTTCAAACGCTTCAATTCTTCAGTGCTCAGCTTTCTTCACAGTCTAACTCTCACATCCATACATGACTACTGGAAAAAGCATAGCCTTGACTAGAAGGACCTTTGTTGGCAAAGTAATGTCTCCGCTTTTCAATAGTTTGGTCATAACTTTCCTTCCAAGGAGTAAGCGTCTTTTAATTTCATGGCTGTAGTCACCATCTGCAGTGATTTTGGAGGCCAAAAAAATAAAGCCTGACACTGTTTCCACTGTTTCCCCAGCTATTTCCCATGAAGTGATGGGACCAGATGCCATGATCTTTGTTTTCTGAATGTTGAGCTTTAAGCCAACCTTTTCACTCTCCTCTTTCACCTTCATCAAGAGGCTTTTTAGTTCCTCTACACTTTCTGCCATAAGGGTGGTATCATCTGCATATCTGAGGTTATTGATATTTCTCCGGGCAATCTTGATTCCAGTTTGTGTTTCTTCCAGTCCAGCATTTCTCATAATGTACTCTGCATAGAAGTTAAATAAACAGGGTTCAATATACAGTCTTGACGTACTCCTTTTCCTATTTGGACCAGTCTGTTGTTCCATGTTCAGTTCTAACTGTTGCTTCCTGACCTGCATACATAGTCAGGTTTAAAATCTAGAAATGGTGATCTTAGATTTGTTTTTAGTAGTTTGTAGCTGACTCTGGATTTTGATGGTAAGATGTTAAAAAAAACTAGGAATAAACTATGTTAATAATGTTAAGATGTTAATGAACTATGAATAGCCAGGTCTCACTGCAGCTACCTTATATACTTGTATAGAATGATCTTATCTCCAGATTCATTTAATATATATGCCTCCCAAGTGTAGAAACTGACAATGATTTTATTAGATCTTTGACAACAAACCAATGGAATATCTCAACACCTTTGAACACATAAAGTACTCTATTTAATATATTTTTTCCCTGCTGGCTTCCTAAGCATGTGTATCATCATCTGTCATCTAGAACACTGAAATTCTGTCCTATCCAGTCTCCCTTATGTACTCTTCACTTTCTCAAACCCCTTCTTTTCTGACCTACAAATTATCCTAACTCTCTCCCCTCATCCAAACCTTTAAGAGCCCCTCATTACTCTTAAGATAATGATCTAAATTCTGTCCAATCTTACCTGTGGTTCTGGTATAATTATTCATATCTCCTCCAGCTCTTAAAAATATTGCAATAAATATACTCTCAGGTTACCTTGATGGCTCAGCAAGTAAAGAATCCGCTTGTAATGCAGGAGACACAGGAGACATGGATTTGATCCCTGGGTTGGGAAGATCCCCTGGAGGAGTAAGTGGTGACCCATTTCAGTATTCTTGTCTGAAAAATTCCATGGACAGAAGAGCTTGGTTGGTTACAGTTCATCAAAGTGTTGCAAAGAGTTGTGCACAACTGAGTGACTAAGCCACAACAACCTCACACCTTTAAGTTCTTGCAGGATTTGGATTCTCCCTACATTACCATCCTTATCTACTACCCCTCTCTCCCTGCAGAATCTACACAGTGGAGTTTACATTTCTCACATTCTCCTTCCTTTTTGAGAACATTTGGGCATGCTTTGTCTTCTGTTCCTTCCTATCTGCCTCTGAGGCTTATATTTTGTGAAATTAAACACTATTCAGCCTTTAAATATTAAATCAATAATGAAATTTTAAATAAAGCAAAATAAAACAAACTTCTTTGACCTGTTACAGGCTCATCATATTTGATAAAAATGTGGCTCTAGACTAAAGCAGATACCTCTGACATGAATTTTCATAGTTCTCAGTATGAAACATGTATTTAAATAATAAATCACATAAGTTATCCTCTAATGGGTTCTCTGGCAGAAGATTAACTCTATGAGATCAGAACTAGGTCTTTCCTATTTAATATTTAGTTTTCTTAATAGAGTAAAAACTCCTTCAGGACAGGGGTTATCATCTCTTTCTTCTTTACTCCAGTTTTTTTCAAGAGCCTGACAGCATTCTTGATAGACTGAAGGTTATTAGTGAATATTTGCTAACGGGAAAAATGAACGTAGATTCAAGGAGAGAATGGGACACTCAGTGTCTCAAATTAGGAAGTGTGAGTTTCATTTCAAATCAGGAAGTTGATGATCCTATTTTCTGTTCAGGAAAAAGTAAATAAGGGGATTATTTACTCAGCAGTTCCCAAAGTATGACACATTGTGGTATAAGGTGGGCAAAGATTTGTTGATGCAATTTACCAGAGAAATTTCAGTAGAGATGCAACAAAATAGTGCTAAACAACTCTTCAGATTGCCTTGCTGACACTTTGCTGACAATAGTTCATATAGTCAAAGCTATGGTTTTTCCAGTAGTCATGTATGGATGTGAGCCCTTGACCATAAAGAAGGCTGAGCATCAAAGAACTGTGGTGTTGGAGAAGACTCCTGAAAGTCCCTTGGATAGAAGGAGATCAAACTAGTCAATCTTAAAGGAAATCAACCCTGAATATTCAATGGAAGGACTGATGCTGAAGCTCCAATAGTTTGGCCACCTGATGTGAAGAGCCAACTAATTAGAAAGGAACCTGATGCTGGGAAAGATTGAAGGCAGGAACAGAAGGGGCCAATAGAGGATGAGATGGTTGGATGGCATCACTGACTCAATGGGCATGAATCTGAGTAAACTCCAGGGGATAGGGAAGGGGAAGCCTGACGTGCTGCAGTCCATGGGGTTGCAAAAGAGTTGACTTAGCAACTGAATAGCAACAGCTCTTCAGGTAAATAGCAGGTGAAAAATAGCAGCAGACAAGGAAATCATTTCTACAATAGACATCACTGTCTGAAAGAAACTGATAGAAAGCATTACTGAATGGAGGTCTGCAAGTTTCCTCTAACTTGTAGTACACTGGAGAATAGTCAGAATCAGGCTGGGACATGCTCCTACTTAAAAATTTATTCTCATCTTAGTTCTGCAATTTTAGCTAAAGTTGATATTTTATTCATTCTCAATTGGTATAAACTGATAATTTGCTTTCTCTAAATTTGTGTGTTGGAGTCCATAAAGTAATTTCCCACTTGGTAATGGATGCTGTGGAGAAGTAGTGTCTCTTAATAGGAACCCTAGGGCAGTGTATAACGCATATGGAAGGGCGTTATAACTCTTTACAATGAGCTGTCAAATACTTAAAAGTGTTTACATCTTAGAAATAGCAAATCTAACTATAAAGATAGTTTTAATTATATATAACACACCATCCTGATGAGCTCTTTAAAGCAAACATAATGGCATCTAATAGTTTTTAACTTTCAGCTTTTTTAAAAATGCAATTATATTCTCAACATCCTCTACAATTCAGACTAATATTCACCTAAGTAGCCCAGGAGCATAAGCTACAACATAAGGTAGACAAATAAAATGTTTACAAGAAATGAGCTTATAAAGCTACACACACACACACACACACACACACAGTGAGATAAATGAAATGGTCTTTTGTAGTTTCTTAAAATTGCATTATCTTTTAAAAATGCATGATTCTGAAAGCTAGAAAATATACTTTTATTTGAAATTATAGAAATTCCCTACTGCTTTGATAAAAGTTGTATTTTTATGAAAAATATATGATTATTGAAAGATGTGAATATGTTTTAACACTCCAGGGATGAAATATATGGTAAAAAAAAAAAAAGTGAATGAAAAAGCATTGTAATTCTTATTTGATAAAACTCAGAGCTTTGGGGAAATTTTTTTTTAGTCATGAATGTTTATATTCACTGAGATTCAGGCTTTGACTAGTTTTTTTTACACTAAATAGTTTTAAAAACTTATTCATTTTTATGACTTATTGAATATATATCTATATATGTATACAACCTGGGCATTAGAACATATGTGTCTTCCCTGACAATTATGTCAAAATGTCAGCTACTGATTCTTACCAGAATTCTTTCCTGTCACCTAATTGCAGCACATCTTGCCCATCATCTTCCATCCATTGTGACTTTTTTCTTCCTGTGGAACATACCTGTAGCATTAGATTCTCTCTATATTAAACACCCTTTGAAGCACAGCAAGTTACCGATAAATAAATAAGTGAATGACTTTATCAGTAAAGAAAAGCAAAATTAATTTTTGTATATTAATAAGTAGGAATTAAATGTTTTGTAAATATTTTCTCTTGATTAATCCTTCATAGTGACTTGAACTCATCACTTTCATCCTTGTCACACTCACCTCACTCTAATTCAGAGCATCACACTTCAATGACTCAAATCAACTCATCTCCTTTCTAAATCACATTCTATACCACTGTGTTCATCTTACCACAAAACAAGACAAGAAAATCAACAAAACAAACAAAAAAGAAACAAAGCATCTGAAAATGACAGTAACAAAAACAAAACTTATACTTTGACCTCTATAAAGTGTTTGGCAACATAGCAGCTTGCTGACTCCTAAGTCCAAATTCTATCTTTTTTGGACTTTATACTGCAGTCCCACTTGTAGTTTCACAACTAACTAGATTTTAACTATCCACAACTCACTAACTTTGCTTTTGAGTCTTCATATTTGCTGTTCATTTGGCCTGGAGCAGTCTTCTCTCCCTCTCTCAAACATCCAGGCACTAAGTAATACTCAAACTTCAATTTTCAAGTTAAAGCTGGGTTTCTCTTCACATCCTCATAGAACAGTTACATTCAATTTAATACCACTCCATCTTTCAGTATACTTAGTTTGCCATTTTTTCCCCTCTTTTACACTCCATTTAAACTAATTGATGCTGTTGATTAATATTCTTATCTCACTATTGCACTACACATATGTACTAATTTCATGCTTCAAACATGAAGTCAATGGCAGAGATTATCCAGTGGCTGTCCTACCAGCTAATTTTCTCCTAAGGGTTTCACTCAATTCAGACTGTTCTGTCTGCCCTTCATGCTTGTGGTTTCCACCTGTACTACAGAAAAAAATATTTACCATTTAAACTTTTAGCTTATTTCCCTATACCTCAGAAATCATATCTATACTTGGACCCAGAACCATACTGTCTCCTACTTGAATTTGTCTATTGATCACAATGACATGGCTATCTACACTTCTATTCAGTTAAAAGTTTTCAGTACTGAATTATATTTATGCTATATTTATAAGTGCTTGTGTTGTGTGCTTGTCTTCAAATAAATTGCAACCTACTTGGGGTCAAACACTGGGGCATCAATAGGTATACTTTCTTAAATCACAACCAGACCTATATAAGCGCATTTTGTTTAGTATCTGATTAAGTTTTCTTAATTTTCAAAATTTTATATATAATTTTTTAAAAGTTAATGTGAACTATTTATTTGCATCCATAATGGGGTAACACATTGATAGAGCTCACTCTAAATATCTAACAACTAGATACCTGAAACAAATATATAAAACATAAATGAAGAAAGCATTAGAAATACCTTGACTTGTTTTACAGATGTAGTTTCTGGACTGCTGTCCAAGGAAAGGAAAATAAAGCAAAGAAAATTATCTTGCTCAACAGAGAAGAAAGAGACCAGGATTCAGGGAGCTGAAGCAGCTGGAATTTGCAAGGCAAAGTACTGAAGAAAAGACAATCATAAAAAGACAGAGCTTTAAAAATATGTACGAGTCAATCTTTCAGACTGATACATTTGATCAGTGGGAACACTGTTCACTTCATAAGTTTTTCCTATGTTGCTAGAAGAGACACTGGCAGAAACCAGAACTACCAAGTAAAAATCGGCAATATCCATTAGGACTAATTTAATACAACTGTTTGTAATAATACTTTCATAATAAGGGGAAAATCCAGAAGAACTTCTGGATTTGACTATCATTGTGACCTCAGACTGTTTGTGCAAAAGAGAATATATGCTCACCTATAAGACTATAACAATAAGAGGCTTTAAAAAGAAGGAGGAGGATACATGTAAACCCAAGGCTGATTCATATCAATGTATGACAAAAAAACCACTACATTATTGTAAGTAATTAGCCTCCGATTAAAATAAATTAATTTTAAAAGAAAGAAGAAGGGAGAGAAAGAATGGTGAGGGAAGGGAAGGAAGGAAGTAAAGAGAAAGATGAGGAAAAAAATACTGTATGAGATAAAAGGAAGTAGAATATTTAGATGCCATAATGAAGACAGGGCCTCTAGAATGAGTGGAACAGACCTGCTTTTTCCAAGTCAAATCAATTTTGTGTTGCAATATGGAAATCTACTATTCACAATTAGATCAGTAAAGAAAAAAACTGAGCTTGTGATCATCAAATAGTTTTGGGATTTTGTTGAATTGAATCCAATTTTAATAAAGGGGAATGGCCAGGACTATACATTGAAGTTATTACATGTGAATAACAACAAAGGAAATGGGAAGATTTGCTTTGTAATAAGAGTTGTTTTTAAACCTTGGAAGGGAATTAATTAAACTTATAAGGGTTATCAGGGGATTTAATTAATGTGAAAGTAGAATGCTAAGAGGAAGTCAATTTCAATTTCACATTAGTAACATATTTTCAATATAAAAATTGTTTAAAATAATATGTAGTTCCATGGAATGCAATAAAATTTTAGTCATTTAGGTATACATTTATTTCTATATTGATTAATATTTATGGAATGTCAACTGATAGTTGGGTGTGATGAGAAATGTGGGTAGTTCTGACCTACCAGAACTTATAATTTAATGGAGGATATAACTATTTAAAAATATTCAAAATGAAAATTAAATATGTTTGCAGGACAGTATGCAAAATCACTCTGTAGCCAGATGGCTTGGTGTCAATTCCTAGCTTAACCACCTGTTTGCCTTTGGGGAAGTTAAAAAATTCCTATGAGCTTCTATGTTTCATCTGTATAACAGGGATAACAAAATTTATTATGAAATGAAACGGTGAAAGTTTAATATGTTTTTCACAGAGACTGGGATTTAGAATGCAAAATCAGAACCGCTTTTCTGGAAGAGAGAACCACTGAACTGAATCTTGGAGGATGAAGAAAATTGAACAAAAGATTAAAAAAAAAAAAAAAAAAGCCTTTTGGGCAGAGGAAGCACCATGGGCAAAGGCATAGAGGAATGAGAGCTCATGTTGCATTGAGAAATAAAACATATTAAATTAAATCATTAGAAAACAGTAGAGAGAGCATCTATACCTCTAGCTTACCTGTAGCATTTTATACCAACATACATATATGAAATGAAGTTTTCACAGTCACAGTCATTTCTTGATATCCATGGGGAATTTGTTCTAGGAGCTTCTATGGATTTCAGATGCTCAAGTCCCTTAAATAAAATGGCATGGTGTAATGAATAGAATACAGTCAACCCTTCACATCCATGGACTTGGAACCAACAAATATAAAGGGCCAGGGGGTCAAATGTATAGGCTACAATTTAAGCAAGTTATATGGGAACATAGAAGGGTTTTGTCTCACAGTATTATTAATAGTTTAACATGTTGCTTAACTTCAATGAAGTGTGTGATTTGCAAAGCAAAAGTTGTAAAGGGATGTTGGACAAATCTTGGGATGCTTTGGTATTCTTCAGGAAATCTTAAACACAGTCATAAAATCATACTTGGTATTAATACTGTATTATGTATTGATACATACTCACTAAATAAATATACTTCAGGGGTAGGACAATTGGTGTAACTTCAATGATGTAAGTTTAAAACAAACCAGTTCAAGAACATAGCCATACTCTTCTAATCTAATAATTATTGCAAAAAGCACCACCATTTCCTTTGACTATTGTTGTTCAGTCACTAGTCATGTTCGACTCTGCAACTCCATAGACCACAGCATGCCTTGCTTCCCTGTCCTTCACTATCTCCTGGAGTTAGCTCAAAGTCATATCCATTGAGTCAGTGATAGTATCCAAACATCTCATCCTCTGCCACCCTCTTCTCCTTTTGCCTTCAATCTTTCCCAGCATCAGACTCTTTTCCAGTGAGTTGGCTCTTTGCATCAGATGGTCAAAGTATTGGAGCTTAACCTTAAGGATAAGTTCTTCCAATGAATATTCAGGACTGATTTCTTTTAGAATTGATCTTGCAGTCCAAGAGACTCTCAAGAGTCTTCTCCAGAACCACAACTCAATATTACTATGTAATAATTTAATAACATACAATTATATCATTGACTCAATGGACATGAGTTTGAGCAAACTCCAAGAGCTAGTGAAGGAGAGGGAAGCCTGTCGGACATGACTTAGTGACTGAAGAGCAACATACAGTTATATATGTGCATACAGTAATTATTCAGTATGAAAATAACCTGGATATATTTAATTTCAATATTAGTACTAAGTATAATTCAATGAATCCAGGCACTCTTCACTTTGTTAACTTCTCTTTCCTTATTACTGAAAACTGACTCTGAAATTTTATAAATGCCCAGAAATGTTTGCTGAATGAACAGTTCAATTTAATAAAGAGAAGCCACTCCTTAATTCATCCTGAGTCTGATCCAGGATAACAATTTCCAAGTTTCTGCCAATGTAGAATTAGTGCTCAAATAATAACCTATGTTCAGCTAAAATTCCTGTTGCATTTGGGAAATTGGCAGAATATACACTTTTCTACATTACATTTATATGCATTCCATAAGTATCAATTTAAAGTACTAACCAAGAAATTGAAGAAAGTGGAGAAAACCACTAGACCATTCAGGTATGACCTAAATCAAATCCCTTATGACTATACAGTGGAAGTAAGAAATAGATTTAAGGGACTAAATCTGATAGACAGAGTGCCTGATGAAGTATGGATGGAGGTTTGACATTGTACAGGAGACAGGAGTCAAGACCATCACCAAGAAAAAGAAATGCAAAAAAGCAAAATGGCTGTGTGAAGAGGCCTTATAAATAGCTGTGAAAAGAAGGGAAGTGAAAAGCAAAAGGGAAAAGGAAAGATATACCCATTTGAATACAGGGTTCCAAAGAATAGGAAGGAGAGATAAGAAAGCCTTCCTCAGGGATCAATGCAAAGCAATAGGGGAAAACAACAGAATGGGAAAGACTAGAGATCTCTTCAAGAAAATTACAGATACCAAGGGAACATTTCATGAAGAGATGGGCTCTATAAAGGACAGAAATGGTATGGACCTAACAGAAGCAGAAGATATTAAGAACAGTGGCAAGAACACACAGAAGAACTATACAAAAAAGATCTTTACCACCCAAATAATCATGATGCTGTGATCACTCACTTAGAGCCAGACATGCTGGAATGTGAAGTCAAGTGGGCCTTAGAAAGCATCACTATGAACAAAGCTAGTGGAGGTGATGGAATTCCAGTTGAGCTATTTCAAATCCTGAAAGATGATGCTGTGAAAGTGCTGCACTCAATATGCCAGCAAATTTGGAAAGCTCAGCAGTGGCCACAGGACTAGAAAATGTCAGTTTCCATTCCAATCTCAAAGAAAGGCAATGCCAAAGAATGCTCAAACTACTGCACAATTGCACTCATCTCACATGCTAGTAAAGTAATGCTCAAAATTCTCCAAGCCAGGCTTCAGAAATAAGTGAACCGTGAACTTACAGATGTTCAAGCTGGTTTTAGAAAAGGCAGAGGAACCAGAGATCAGATTGCCAACATCTGTTGGATCATTGAAAAAGCAAGAGAGTTCCAGAAAAACATCTATTTCTGCTTTATTGACTATGCCAAAGCCTTTGACTGTGTGGATCACAATAAACTGTGGAAAATTCTGAAAGAGACAGGGATATCAGACCACCTGACCTGCCTCTTGACAAACCTGTATGCAGGTCAGGAAGCAACAGTTAGAACTGGACATGGAACAACAGACTGATTCCAAATAGGAAAAGGAGTACGTCAAGGCTGTATATTGTCACCCTGCTTATTTAACTTATATGCAGAGTACATCATGAGAAACACTGGGCTGGAAGAATCACAAGCTGGAATCAAGCTTGCCAGGAGAAATATCAGTAACCTCAGATATGCAGATGACACCACCTTACAGTAGAAAGTGAAGTACTAAAGAGCCTCTTGAAGAAAGTGAAAGAGGAGTGTGGAAATGTTGGCTTGAAGCTCAACATTCAGAAAACTAAGATCATGGCATCTGGCCCCATCACTTCATGGTAAATATACGGGGAAACAGTGGCTGATTTTATTTTTCTGTACTCCAAAATCACTGCAGATGGTGATTGCAGCCATGAAATTAAAAGACACTTATTCCTTGGAAGGAAAGTTATGACCAATCTAGATAGCATATTAAAAAGCAGAGACATTACTTTGTCAACAAAGGTCTGTCTAGTCAAGGCTATGGTTTTTCCAGTGGTCGTGTAGGGTGTGAGAGTTGGACTATAAAGAAAGCTGAGCACTGAAGAATTGATGCTTTTGAACTGTGGTATTGGAGAAGACTCTTGAGAGTCCCTTGGACTGCAAGGAGAACCAATCAGTCCATCCTAAAGGAGATTAATCCTGGGTATTCATTGGAAGGACTGCTGTTGAAGCTGAAACTTCAAAACTTTGGCCACCTGATGCTAAGAGCTGACTCACTGGAAAAGACCCTGATGCTGGGATAGATTGAGGGTAGGAGGAGAAGGGGACGACAGAGGATGAGATCGTTGGATGGCATCACGAACTCGATGGACATGGGTTTGTGTGAACTCCTGGAGTTGGTGATGGACAAGGAGGCCTGGCGTGCTGCAGGTCATGGGGCTGCAAAGAATTGGACATGACTGAGTGACTGAACTGAACTGAACTGAACCAAGAAATTATTTCTCGATCCACAGGATCCACTCAATGTATTTTTTTTAACGTTTACATATGATGCTATTCACTTCTGACATGGCAGTCTTGTAAGTTGAAGTAAATTTGAAAAAGAAAGATGAATTGTGAATTGAAGGTCAAGGGAGATAATGTGACTAAATTGCAAAATAATAAATATGTGTGAAGTTCTGCATTGTACAATATCTTAGTCCAATTTAATAAATGAACTGTTGATTCAGTGGCAATTTTCTAACTGAGGTGGTATTCCTTTGATGAGTATCTAAGCTACATAGATTTTATTTACCACTGCTATCTCCTGACCCTTGCAGAACTCTTGATTGCAATCGTTATACTATAGTATTACAGATTCAGTGAACATGTATTTCCAGGGCATAGTCTGAATTTTTTTTTTTTCTTGTGTTTATTATCAGATCAAACTGTTGATAAGAGGAATACGGTCTGAAGAAATCCCCATGAGTTGCTTAAAAAGAAATGTTTGGAAATACATGGGACAACAGAAGCAAGATATAGAAATCTGGGTAGTATTTTCCTTTCTTATATGAATTTATATGTTGTTGTTATTTAGTCCTTCAGTTGTGTCTGACTCTCTGCAACCTTGTAGACTGTAGTCCACCAAGCTCCTCTGTCCATGAGATGTTTCAGGCAAGGATACTGGAGTGGATTGCCATTTTCTTCTCCAGGATATCTTCCCAACTCAGGGATTGAACCCATGTCTCCTGTGGCTCCTGCATGGTAGCTGGATTCTTTACCACTGAGCTCCAGGGAAGCCCATATATGTATACAAAAATGTTTAATGCAAAAATATGCTTTCAGATATTAATTTTCCTATCTTTTTATATATGAGGAATAAAAGGATTAAAAATTAGAATGATTTTTAGTAATAAAAAATTCTTTATTGTTTCAGGGAAAGGAAAAACCAGACCTCTCACTTGATCTGGGATTTGGGGAGTTGTAAGTAGTTGCTTAACTGTGCCAAAGTCGGTTTTGTCTATCTATTGGTGAATAGCATCTTCAGGAAAGGCAATATTAAGAACCAAGAGATAATAATCCAAAAAATAACTGATGGTTTGTGAGTAGGGATAGCTAAAGGTATGGATTAATTCTGAAATAAAATCTTTATAACAGAGGACTCTTAAAAAGAGAACATATTCAGTGGGATAAGTGGAGATGAAACTAGATAAAAGGGGTAGTTGTACACATAAGTTTTCAGCACCTATGATTGGCAGCTGTAGTTTGATTCCCTCCTGAGGCACTCTCTTCTCATATCTTGTAAGAGTCCACACTCTGTACATTTTCAGTCATTTGAGAATCTTTTTCAGTCCTTAAAGAGTCTTTTCCAGTCTTCTTTGATTATACTGGGCTTCCCTGGTGGCTCATATGGTAAAGAATCGGCTTGCAGTGCAGGAGACCTGGGTTTGATCCCTGATCAGGAATATCCCCTGTAGAAGAGAATGCCTACCCACTTCAGTATTCTTGCCTGGAGATTTCCATGGACAGAGGAGCCTGGCAGGGTACAGTCCATGAGGTCACAGAGTCAGACACAACTGAGGGACTTCCAGTTTACTTGATTATATTTGTTCCTTACCTCTGAATATTAAGAAGCTTAGTCACTCAGTTGTATCCAACTCTTTGTGACCCCATGGACAGTAGCCCACCAGGCTCCTCTGTCTATGGGATTTTTCATGTAAGAATACTGGAGTGGGTTGCCATTTCCTTCTCCAGGGCATCTTCCAGACCCAGGGATCGAACCCACATCTCCTGCACTGGCCCGCAGGTTCTTAACCACTGAACCATCAGGCAAGCCTAAGAAGCTTAGGGGCTCAGATAATAGACTATTTGACTTATTTACTTACATTCAGTCTCAGTTAATATTATTCATTATTTTAACTCTAAATTCCATTTGACTGTGGGTGATTCTCCATAGTTACATTTCTAGCCCAAAGATTTTCTCTTAAACCTGGATACATGTATTTATTTTCATTTACTGATAACATTTATCTCAATTTTAACATATCTAAAACCAAAGTATTATTTTTCACTCACCAAATCAATTTTCTCTAAGTGTTCTCTATCTCAATGAAAGCCAACATCACTGATTTATTTTACTCAGCCAAAATTTATCAGATGTGTTTTCATCATTTTTATTCCTTGATATATATTATACAGCCTTAAATTATTCTGTTTTCACTCTCTTTGACATCTTTTTTTTCCAGTCTATATACATCAGTGTACTTTGTTACTACCAGCTTAATTATATACGTATTGACTTATGGATGTACTATCTATTGAATCGACCCTAGTATGTAATTTCCATGAGACCAGGAGGTTTGTTTTCTTTTTGATTATTTTACCAGTGCCTAGAGTATTATAGTAACGAATAAACCTGCAATGCAGGAGATGCAGATTCAATCCCTGGGTCAGGAAGATCCCCCGCAGAAGAAAATGGCAACCCACTTCAATAATCTTACCTGGGAAATCCTATGGACAGAAGTCCATGAGATTGGACTAAAGTCCATGACGTTGCGAAAGAGTCGGACAAGACTTTACGACTAAATAACAAAGTATTATGGAGGTTGAGTGCTTTTTGACTTGAATAAATTAATATGCTCTGGAAGCATATGAAGCTTTTACTTTGTGGCAAAAAAAACACACTTCATACTTTGTAGTAATCTATCATTATATGAATCCTTACATCCAGGAGGCAGGATCTATATTCCAGATATGGAAACAAGATTCTAGATTCACTTTCTCTGCTCATAAATCTACATAGATGCCCAATGTTTCATATCTCAGGACTTTGAAATAAAAGGAAATAAAAATCACAGGTATTTGAGAAATCATTGACTCTGTAGAGAAATTATGATTGTTTACAATTGTATTAGAGGTACTGAAGTTTGGAAATATTATCAGTGGTCAGTGGCAACAGCTGTGACTGCATACTGGTCCTTCTACCTTTGTTGAAAATTTTTATGTATATTCTGTATCTGATTCTTTGTACTTCTAAAGCCTGTTGCTATTTAGTAAAGATAGGTATATCATTTAAAACAAGTAAGAATCCTGGTTGTTATACATGGTCTACAGGAATATTGGGGTTTCAACTTTTAGAAAGTGTGATGCTGGTTTTATTTCCTTTGGCAATATACCCAGAAGTGGGATTGCTGGATTATTTTTAATTTTTGAGGAACCTCCATACTATTTTCCATAGTGGTTGTACAAATTTACATTCCCAACAATGTACAAGTGTTCTCTTTTCACCAAATCCTCACTAACATTTACATATTTTACCTTTTTGGTAACAGTCATTCTAAGAAGCATGAGATGGTATCCCTTTGTGGTTTAGATTTGCATTACCTAAAGATAACTGATGCTGAGAACCCCTTGATATGCCTACTGGTTATTTTTAAGTTGTATTTTAGAATAAAACATGAAACATTTATTTTTAGCATTATTCATAATTGCCAAATATAGAATAACCTAAATGTCTGTCAACAGGTGTGAAGGGATATAAATATATGATAGAAATACATGTATATGATATATACATATATAGGATCAAATATAATTCAGCCTTTAAAAAAAAAAAAATTCTGCCACTTACTACAACATGGTTGAATCTAGAGGACATTAGGCTAAGTGAAATAAACCAGACACAGGAAAACAAAAACTGAATGCTCTCACTTACATGTGGAATCTAAAAAAGTCAAACTCATAAAAGTAGAGAGCGGAATGATAGTTTCCAGGGGCCATGGGGTGTGGAAAATGGGGAAATGTTGGTCAAAGGGTAGAAAAGTTTCAGTTCAGTCGCTCAGTCATGTTCAGCTCTTTGCAATCCCATGGACTGCAGCAAGCCAAGCTTCCCTGTCCTTCACCAACTTCTGGAGCTTGCTCAAACTCATGTTCATTGAGTCGGTGATGTCATCCAATCATCTCATCCTCTGCAGTCCCTTTCTCCTCCTGCCTTCAATCCCTCCCAGCATCAGGGTCTTTTCCAATGAGTCAGTTCTTCACATGAGGTGGCCAAAGTATTGGAATTTTAGCTTCAGCATCAGTCATTCTAATAAATATTCAGGACTGATTTCCTTTAGGATGGACTGGTTTGATTTCCTTGTGGTCCAAGAGACTCACAAGAGTCTTTTCCAACACCACAGTTCAAAAGCATCAATTCTTAGGCCCTCAGCTTTCTTTATAGTCCAGCTCTCACATCCATATATGACTACTGGAGAAACCATAGCTTTGACTAAACAGACCTTTGTTGGCAAAAGTTTAGTTATGCACAATGAACAAGTGCTGGAGATCTAACATAACAATAATCGTCAAAAATACTGTGCTACATACTTGAAATTTTCTAAGATAGCTAATAAATCTTATCACACACACACACAAAGGTAACTGTAATGGTGATGGATAAGTTATTTAACTTGTTTTGGAGATCCATCCACAATGCGTCCAGGTATGTAAAAACCATCAAATTACCGACCTTAAAAATAGCTCAATAAAGTTGTAAAAAAGAATTTGATGTGAGGAAATATCTTTTTATATTCTTTTATATGATCACTACTTCAGGTTTATGTCTCAAAAAGTATTCCATATTTATCAAATAACAAGGCTACCACCTATCTCAAATAATTTGAACTATAATTTATTATTTACTGTCTACAAATCTATGTTAAAGACTTCATGCAATACCTCAGTTGAAGGTATTAAATGATATCTCACTATTACCCTCCATTTTGTAGGTGAAAAGAATGAGAATTAGAGTTAACAAATAAGATTATGAAGTCAGTAAATTTCAGTATGTACTAGATTTTTTACTCCAGAATGTCAGTGCACCTGATGTAAAAAACAAATGAAGGCATTCAATGATTCTAAGAATGTTTCTATGGCAACAGAGAGTTTTTGCTTTCTGAAAATTTACAGATCACAACACATGAAATATCATAAAGCAGGGAGTAAACTAAATCACATTTTGTGTGAGAAGTTTTTAGTAGAGTTTATTTTCTCTGAAGTCTTAATGTCAATATCACAGGTCAGGTTTCTGAAGCTATTACATGTAGCTGGGCCCATTCACACCTATGAAGCCAGGATTGCCATTTGAGTTGAATAACTTCTTTCTATGGTTTGACAAAATAATTTTCAAAATAAATATCAAGTCCACGATCCTGCTTTCACTCAAATATACCATTATTGCCCCTATTTGTTGGAAGGTTTTAAGTGACTTGCTGAAGTTACACAGGTGATGGGAAGAAGTTTATCAGGAAGTTTATCCAGGACATACGTATAAAGGTACTTTCCTACCAACCACTCTGAGGAAGATATTATTACTTTCATTTTAGTTATCATTGTAGAAGCTGGTGCTCAAAGGGCTTGGAGAAAATTGCCTAAACCTTCAAAATGTATCAGTTGTGAAGCCTTAATTTGATCACAGGCCTTTCTAACCTGGGCCCACACACTTGTAATTCACCTCCAGGAACAAATTCTGGTGACGTCCACCCACACTTGACCATCTCCAACCCTCTACCAAACAGCACAACCATCTGAAAAAGTACCTAAATTAAATCTTCAAATCCTGACATGTATAAACTTGAAAATGTCATGGGAAGTATTTTTTTCTCATGTAAAAAATTGAAACAGACTTAGACTTGTTGAGTGTGAGTTCGATAACTTATTATTTCTTTGAGGCTCTTTTCTTCTTAAAATTCTTGTCACTATTAAAAATGAGCAGCCTCACAAAATGCTGACTTTTAACAAAGGGAGCCAATTTACAAAGAGAAATATTTAAATATTCCATGGAACATTTTTCTATCAAAGTGTAGAAATTATTTTCAGTCCATAGTATTCAGTTAGAAGTAAAGAAATGCATAGTACCTAATACTAGGGTTAAGGACAAGTGAAAGCACAGACTCAGAAAATTCAAAATAAAGATGAATAAAACCATTGGCTACATTTGCTTTTATTATCATCAAAACATTGTCTCTGCTTTCATTCATTGCTTTCTTTTCCTTTAAAACACTGGTTTAAGTGGTTAAAGAAATATTATATTTTCCATACTTAGGACAGTGTTGAGCATAAAGTAAATGCTCAATGAATGTTAGCTATTATGATTTTATTAGCGCTTATTGTGGCATGTATTAGCTCTGTTGAAAGCCAACTCCTTTAGAGTTTTATGATTACTAATGGTATATTGGTACAATATAATAATATACCATAATAAATAGTTAGAAGAAACATAAGAGCAGAAAATGAAGCTTGAATTAAGCCAAAGATGTTCTGAAGCTCTTTAAGTAACCAGTATTATCACTTTCATTTATGGGTCAAGCCTGCTGAGTATTATAAATAATATGCAATTAATGCCATGAAATTTGGTTCATTAACTCCCAGACTGACAATATTTTTGGAATGGCATTATCGTAAAGTAGATAAATAGTGCTCCTTTGAAAAGGATGAAGGAGGCAAAAAGGAAGAAAAGAAGGGAAAAAAGTTCCACCACTCCAAAATGTATTTTCTGAGACTCCTACTGATTTAACAGCTGAATTTTTCTGCTAACTTTTTTTGTTTCCTAGTAGTCTTCTGAGGAGGATTTAGATCAATTGCAACAGGCTTAAATTCTATATGCACCCTTTTTCTACTTTAATTCAGGCAGAACTCCTGATAGAAATATGAACTATTGAAATTTTATAAACTTTAATATGAAATAATTTGCATTATGTGACTTGATCCATCAAAAAAAAGGACAAAAAATAAAGGACTAATCTACATACTTCAGAAGTTAATGATAAGAGTCAAAGTAACTATTTAAAGCTCAGCTGGTACCCTCTATTTTAAATAGAAGGTTTTGCTAGGGTTTCCTCATGTATAACCTTAGTCTCCTTTGATGAATCAATTTATAAATGAGAAATTATTCTATGTCAACCTCCAGAATTCAAAACACATTGAAATATAGACAAAGATAAGTGATTAGATAATAGAAATAATTTTAATTCAAGTAAAATAAATCTATTTAATACTTATAGATACACAGTAGCTACAAACATAAGACAATTATCTTTATATATATATAAATATATATATATATATACATATATATATTCAAAGACATAAAAAATTATTTTGCTTAAATAAATACAGGAAAAATCTGGTCATTGGAAATATGAGTTGATACTCAAAATACTGAGACTGTTTTGACTTTTTTACCTTTTGTTACTGGCAGAATGATTCTTTATTCCATGAAATCTTCCTACCTCCAAATGATGCCTGCCTCATGGTCTGTCCGTTGTTATCACTTCCCTCCTACTTATTTAGCACAGTTTCAAAGCCAATTCATTCTGCCCTTGAAGAATTTCTTTTACTTGTCTTGCTTACAAAAAGTCATTACAGAGCACTTTGGAACAATCCCAAATTTTCAGATAGAATGAGGGAGAACAGGTGCGCAGAGAATGAGAAGAATCCATTATGCACATTATTGGATTTTGGGGGGGGAGGATGGGCTGAGTCTAATTCATTAGATCCATCAAAATAAGGCCTAGTATCATATTAAAGGGCTTATCTCTACATATTTTAAAAGGTAAAAAAGTCTGGATAAGTGAGCTAAGCAATGACCTAGAAGCTCCATGCCTGTGAAGTACTACTACCTCTGCATTTACTCACTGGTTTTTTGACTTTGGAATACAACTAAATATTATGGACTTTAGTTCTCTTAACCTGCTCAGTAGAAACAAAGAATTCAACATATGTGATGAAGAAAATGAACCAATAAGCTCAAAATACTAGTTTCAATAAAAATACTGTGATTAAAAAACAATGATGAAGTTTTCTATGCAGAAGTAGGATTCTCTGAAATATGCATATATGAGTAAACTAATGAATTAGTGTTTGTTTTATAATCCCAATGACTACATTAACTGTTGTATCAATATGTATCCCATAAATAAATACAAAATCTTTAATGCAATATATCAGAGACTATATAAAGATATTTTGGTATTTGTAAATGTTTTATATTTATTTTACGAAGTAAAACTGTATTTCTAAATTTTATTTCAATATAGTCGATATACAATGTTATTTTTAATTTCTGCTGTACAGCAAAGTGACCCAGTTACAATTTTCATACTCTTTTTTATTACAGTTTATCACAGGATATAGAATATAGTTACCTGTGCAATAATGTAGAACCTTGTTGTTTATACATCCTATATATAACAGTTGGCATTAACTGATTCCAAACTCTCAGTTCTTCTCTCCCCTATCATCCCCTTGGCAACCACAAGTCTGTTCTATATATCTGTAAATGTGTTTTTTATTTAATTGATATATTCATTTCTGCTTTATTTTGGATTCTGCATATGAGTGGTATCATATGATATTTGTCTTTCTCATTGTCACTTACTTCACTTAGTATGATAATCTATAGGCCTATCCCTGTTGCTGCAAATAACATTATTTCATTCTTTTAATGGCTGAGTAATATTCCAGTGTGTGTGTGGGTGTGTGTGTGTGTATGTATGTATATATATACATATATATATATATATACACACACATACATATATATAGTGCTGTTTATAGCAGCACTATTTACAACAGCCAAATGTCCACTTACAGATAAGTGGACATATCTTTGTCCATTTATCTGTCAGTGGACATTTGGCTGTTGTAAATAGTGCTGCTATAAACAAGTGGCCTATGTTCTTTTTATATTATAGTTTTGTCTGTGTATATGCCCAGGAGTGGGATTGTTTCATTATATGGTACCTCTATTTTTACTTTTTGAAGAACCCACAAGCTATTTTCCATACTGGATGTACCAATGTACAGTTGCATCAACAGGGCAAGAGGAATCCTTTTTCTTCACACCCTCTCCAGCATTTATTATTAATACTTGGTGGTGGTGGTTTAGTTGCTTGTAATCACATGGACTGTAGTCTGGCAAGTTCCCCTGTCCATGGGATTTCCCAGGCAAAAATATTGGAGTGAGTTGCCATTTCCTTCTCCAGGGGATCTTCCCAACCCAAGGATCAAATTCAGGTCTCCTGCATTGCAGGTGGTCTCCTTTATTGCAGGCAGATCTCTTCTGACTGAGCCACCAGGGAAGCCTTTATTGCTCATAGACTTTTAGTGATGACCAGTCTAATTGGTGTGAGGTAGTACCTCACTGTACTTTTGACTTGCATTTCTCTAATAACTGGTGATGATGAGCATCTTTTCATATGCCTATTGGCACCTGTGTATCTTCTCTCATTGTTATTATTCATTGTTGTTTTTCAGTCAGTAAACCATGCCTCACTCTTTGTGACTCCACAGACTGCAGCATGCCAGTCTTTTCTGTCCTTCACTATCTCCCAGAGTTTGCTCAAACTCATATTCATTGAGTCAGTGATGCCATCCAACCATCTCATCCTCCGTCTCTCACTTCTCCTCCTGCCCTCAGTCTTTCCCAGAATCAGAGTCATCTCTTTGCATCAGGTAACCAAAGTATTGGAGCTTCAGCATCAGTCCATCCAATGAATATTCAGGGTTGATTTCCTATAGGATCCACTAGTTTTGTCTCCTTGTAGTCCAAGGAACTCTCAAGAGTCTTCTCCAACACCACAGCTCAAAAGCATCAATTCTTTGGTGCTCAGCCTCCTTTATAGTCCAACTCTCACATTTGTACATGACTACTGGGGAAAAAAAAAACAACAACATAGCTTTGGTTATATGGACCTTTGTCAGGAAAGTAGATGCCTCTGTTTTTTGATACACTAAGTTTGTCATAGCTTTTCTTCCAAGGATCAGTGTCTTTTAATTTTACGACTGCAGTCACCATTCACAGTGATTTTGAAGCCCAAGAAAATAAAATCTGTCAGTTTCCACATTTACTCCTTAAATTTGCCATGAAGTGATGGGACTGGATGCCATGATTTTAGTTTCTTGAATGTTGAGTTTTAAGTCAGCTTCTTCACTCTCCTCTTTGACCTTCATCAATAGGCTTTTTGGTTCCTCTTCAGTTTCTGCCATTAGAATGGTAGCATCTTCATATCTAAGGTTTTGATATTTCTCCAAGAAATCTTAATTTCACCTTATAATTCATCTAGCCCAGCATGTCACATGATGTACTTTGCATATAAATTAAATAAGCAAGGTGACAATATACAGCCCTGACATATTCCCTTCCCAATGTTGATCCACTCAGTTGTTCCATGTCCGATTATAACTGTTGCTTCTTGACCTGTATACAGGCTTCTCAGAAGACAGGTAAGGTGGTCTGGTATTCCCATCTCCTTATGAATTTACCAGTTTGTCGTGATTCACAAAGCCAAATGCTTCAGTGTAGTCAATGAAGCAACAGTAGATGTTTTCCTGCAATTCCCTTGCTTTCTCTATGATCTTTTCTGGAGAAATGCATATTTATATCTTCTGGCCATTTTTCAGTTGAGTTGTTTGCATTTTGTTACTGAATTGTATGAGATTTTTATTTTGGAAATTAAGTAATTTTAGGTCAAATCATTTGCCTATATTTTCTTCCAGTCTATGGGATGTCTTTTTGTTTTGTTTATGATTGCCTTTGTTGTGCAAAAGTTTATGATAAAACTATCTTATTTATTTAAATATCAAATGTGCAAACTACTCACATTATTAAGAAAGTATTGTCTATTATTATCTTTCTTAAATGTACACACATAATTTTACATTTGCTTTTGGATATCTGAAAATAGGAAATTATTAGAAAAGAAAAAATTATAATGGAGATCTCCTTGAATATGTGAGCTTTTCTCATTCAGGTTCTGACTGTTCATTACCATAATGATTTTATCCTCCAATCCACAGTTTAAACAAAAGCATAATAATTCATTTTTTACTTTAACATAGTACTTAATATGTGCTTTAAAAGTCACAGACAGTAACCTAGAATGAAAAGGCTATCTATACATGCAGGAACATAGAAGTGAAAAACATGTGTCTGGAGCCCTATTGACCAGTCCAAATACTGACTCTGTCATGTATTAGTTGTTGATCTTAGGTCTCTTGAACAAATTATCTGTGCTCCAATTTTTACTTGCAGAAAATGTGATGATAATTTTCTTATAAAGTTATAATAAGAATTGAAGTATATAGTCACTATGGTTGAACACAAGTTCTGAAACATGATAATTATTCCATAAGTACTAGTTACTGTTATTAAACATGAAATTTGGCATACTTTTATTGTCATATTGTTTGCTAAATGAATTATTGTCAAACAAATAAAACACTTTCTATTTTATACATAAAAAATAAATGATATGTTCAAGATAAAATGTTTTAATATACATTTTTGTAAATGAGCCTTAGAGTCCAGATTGGAATAGCCGAGAAATTTTCTAATTACCATTTCTTTATTTATTCATCCAGTCCACTCACCTGCTGACTCATTTGCTCAAAAATACATCTGATCAAATAATACTTTGTGCCCAGCATTTTGATAGGCTGGGAACACATGTTAAATAAAATGAGCATAATGTCTGCTAGAATCAATGGAAGGTGGAGAGGAAGGCAGACATTAAACCTATAAAGTAAATGGGAAAGTAAAAGGGAAAAATATTCTTGGTAAGATTAAATAACCTAGTCAGGGATAAGAAAAGTAACTCTAGAAATAAAATTTAAGCTGAGACCTATTAAGCTTCCTTTTGTTAGCAAGTTATTGGCAATAATACTACTATAAAACTCGAGGTTTTGAACTCTTCACACGTTTCAGTCTTTGTGCTAGTGAGAAATTGGACCAAGATTTAAACCATCATGTTTAACTGCAGTCATCAATCAAAAGGAGGCAGAAGTAGAACAGAGAACCCTGGGGAAACCCAGGCAAAAGAAACAACATGTGGGAGATATGGAAGGGACCCTTTGAGTCAGATTAAGAAGTCTGAATGTTAACCTAAGGAATAAGGAATGACAAAGTAGAATTTAAAGTAGAGGACTGATAAGTTTATGTTTCAGCAAGTCACACAGATTAGACAAGAAAGGGAATGTGGACAACACAGAATTTGAGGTTGAGACACCACCTACAAAGATTGAGACAAGATACACTTGCAATGGTGGCAGAACTGCTGAATATGAGTATTCAAAAAAGAAACAGCAGGATCCAATAAATGGTTGACTGCAAGGAATAAGGGAGATTATTGAGTCTACTTTAGACTCAAGTAAGAGGAGGAGGATGCTTGAGGATATTGCAGAGGACATAAAGAGTTTTACCTTAAATATGTAGGGACTTCCCTGGCAGTTCAGTGCCTAAGACTTCACCTTTAAGTACAGGGGGTTTTGTTTTGATACTTGATGAGGGATCTAAGTCCCACAGGCCCTGCAGCCAAAAAAGCAAAACATAAAATAGAAATAATAATTATAGCAAATTCAATAAAGACCTTTCAAAAAAATAGTCCACAACAAAAAGTCTTTTTTAAAAAAGTTTTAAAAATATGTATTTAAGCTATGTAAGCAGAAGATTTGTTATCATTATGTCTATGTTTATGATGGTTGAGGTGGTACTGATGATATTGATAATATTAACATTTATCTGGGGTGAATTGTGTGCCAGAATTTGTGCTTTACATGCAATATATCATTGAGATATTCCATTGAGTACAATAAATATGTTTTTAAAACTTTATAGAGAATGCAATTCATGCTAAAGTTATTTGACAGTCAGAATATATTAGAAAGAGATGTCCTGATGCCAGAAGAGAGTTCTGTGCTAAAGAGTGTAAGAGCTTAAACTAGTTAAACTTGGTTAAACTAGGTTAAACTTGTAGTGTTGAAAAGGAAACAAAAAACAAAACAGGATCTATCTGGAGACAATAAAAGCACCAAAATTTTTGGAAAGATAAAGAATGAAGACTCTGAACATGAGAGTGAGAAGATGATGGTGCTAAGGAAAGAGTGTTTTAAGAATAACTGAGTAATAAATATGTTCTGTATGTTTAAATGTTAAGGTTTAATAATTGTTCATTAGAGAACAGTATGGAGTTTTCTCAAAAAAGTAATAATAGAGTTGCCATAAGATCCAGTAATCACACTCCTGGGCATACCAAGGACAAAGCTATAATTTGTACCTTTAAGTTTATATCAGCACTGTATATAATACTGAAGACATGGAAACAGCTTAAATGTTCACTGACAGGTGAATGGATAAAGAAGATGTGATGTATGCATACACACAGTGGAATAATACTCATCCACAAAAGAAGACTGAAATAATGCCATTCGTAGTAACATGAATGGACCTAGAGATCATCTTACTAAGTGAAGTAAGTCAGAAAGAGAAAAACAAGTATCATATAATACATGTGGAACCTAAAAACAATGATACAATGATACAAATGAACCTATATACAAAACAGAAGTACACACAATTTTATATAGAAAATAAATAACTAATAAGGATCTGCTGTATAGCACAAGGAACTCAATATTTTGTAATAATGTATAAGAGAAAGAGGGGCTTCCCTGGTAGCCCAGCTATAAAGATTCTGCCTGCCAATTCAGGAGATGTGGATTCGATTTGCCATTCAAGGAGATTTGCCATTCAAGGGTATGGCAAACCATTGCAGTATTCTTGCCTGGAGAATCTCATGGACAGAGGAGCCTGGCAGGCTACAGTCCATGGATTCACAAAGAATCAGACACGACCAAGCAACTAAACTGAATCACTGTTCTGTACACCTGAAACTAACACAACATTGTAAATTAACTGTGTGTGTGTGTGTGCACGCGCACATGCGCTTGCACTCATGTACACATGCTCAATTGTGTTCAACTCTTTGCACCCCCGTAGGCTGTAGCCCGCCAGGCTCCTCTGTCCCTGGAATTTTCCAGGCAAGAATATTGGAGTGAGTTACCGTTTTCTACTCCAGAGGATCTTCCCAATCCTTCAACTTAAAAAGAAAAGTATTCATTGGCTAAAGCAACAAGCAGATTGTTTTATAAGGACATATTGAATGGATATAAGGACATAGTTGGGGAAGAAATGGAATAAAAGCCAGTTTTTGAACAACTCAAATAGTTTAACTATGGAGAAAGGAATTTTCCAAAGTGAAATCAGAGATAAATTAGAATCAGGAAAAGAAACAAAGAAATACAAGATTGAAAGAATTTGGTTTTAGATACGAAAATAATTGGACATACTTACATGTCACTGACAAATAGCTATGAAAAGAAGAGAAGCGAAAAGCAGAGTTCCAAAGAATAGCAAGAAGAGATAAGAAAGCCTTCTTCAGCAATCAATGCAAAGAAATAGAGGACAACAACAGAATGGGAAAGACTAAAGATCTCTTCAAGAAAATTAGAGATACCAAAGGAACATTTCATGCAAAGAGGGGCTCGATAAAGAACAGAAATGGTATGGACCTAACAGAAGCAGAAGATATTAAGAACAGATGGCAAGAATGCATAGAAGAATTGTACAAAAAGATCTTCACGACCCAGATACTCACAATGGTGTGATCACTGACCTAGAGCCAGACATCTTGGAATGTGAAGTCAAGTGGGCCTTAGAAAGCATCCCTACGAACAAAGCTAGTGGAGGTGATGGAATTCCAGTTGAGCTATTCCAAATCCTGAAAGATGATGCTGTGAAAGTGCTGCACTCAATATGCCAGCAAATTTGGAAAACTCAGCAGTGGCCACAGGACTGGAAAAGATCAATTTTCATTCCAATCCCAAAGAAAGGCAATGCCAAAGAATGCTCAAACTACTGCACAATTGCACCCATCTTACACGCTAGTAAAGTAATGCTCAAAATTCTCCAAGCTAGGCTTCAGCAATATGTGAACCATGAACTTCCTGATGTTTAAGCTGGTTTCAGAAAAGGCAGAGGAACCAGAGATCAAATTGCCAACATCCGCTGGATCATCAAAAAAGCAAGAGAGTTCCAGAGAAACATCTATTTCTGCTTTATTGACTATGCCAAAGCCTTTGACTGTGTGGATCACAATAAACTGTGGAAATTTCTGAAAGAGATGGGAATACCAGACCTCCTGATCTGCCTCTTGAGAAATTTGTATGCAGGGCAGGAAGCACCAGTTAGAACTGGACATGGAACAACAAACTGGTTCCAAATAGGAAAAGGAGTACGTCAAGGCTGTATATTGTCACCCTGCTTATTTAACTTCTATGCAGAGTACATCATGAGAAACGCTGGACTGGAAGAAACACAAGCTGGAATCAAGATTGCCGGGAGAAATATCAATAACCTCAGATATGCAGATGATACCACTCTTATGGCAGAAAGTGAAGAGGAACTAAAAAGCCTCTTGATGAAAGTGAAAGTGGAGAGTGAAAAAGTTGGCTTAAAGCTCAACATTCAGAAAGCGAGGATCATGGCATCTGGTCCCATCACTTCATGGGAAATAGATGGGGAAATAGAAGAAACAGTGTCAGACTTTATTTTTCTGGGCTCCAAAATCACTGCAGATGGTGACTGCAGCCATGAAATTAAAAGATGCTTACTCCTTGGAAGGAAAGTTATGACCAACCTAGATAGCATATTCAAAAGCAGAGACATTACTTTGCCAACAAAGGTCCGTCTAGTCAAGGCTATGGTTTTTCCAGTAGTCATGAATGGATATGAGCGTTGGACTGTGAAGAAGGCTGAGCACTGAAGAATTGATGCTTTTGAACTGTGGTGTTGGAGAAGACTCTTGAGAGTCCCTTGGACTGCAAGGAGATCCAACCAGTCCATTCTGAAGGAGATCAGCCCTGGGATTTCTTTGGAAGGAATGATGCTGAAGCTGAAGCTCCAGTCTTTTGGCCACCTCATGTGAAGTGTTGACTCATTGGAAAAGACTCTTGTGCTGGGAGGGATTGGGGGCAGGAGGAGAAGGGGACAACAGAGGATGAGATGGCTGAATGGTATCACCAACTCGATGGACGTGAGTCTGGGTGAACTCCGGGAGTTGGTTATGGACAGGGAGGCCTGCCATGTTGTGATTCATGGGGTCACAGAGAGTCGGACATGACTGAGCGACTGAACTGAACTGAGCTGAAAGTTTGAATTATAAGGAAGGTTGTATGTATATGGGGGGAAAGGGGTGAGGTCCAGTGGATTTTTGGAATGTATTAATAGATAAAAGATGTTTAATGCAAGCTATAAATGATAAGACCCTGGACTAGCATAGCAGAATAGAAATGGAATGAAATACATGGATTAGAAAGAGATTTTTGAAGACCAATTAATGATTAGTGGAGTTAATGGAATTTCAGAGATAATGAGGGATCAGGAGTGAATTCTATGTTTTAGGTTTGAATAAATTCTATGTTTTAGGTAGGTAGTTATGCTTTAGATTAAAATATAGAAGATAAAAAGAAAGAGGTAACTATTAGGAGGGTGAAGAGAAGTGTGGTTTTTGCCTTAAAATAGGCTTATACAGAATAAGTGAAACAAAGGTGTTGGAAGGAAGAGAGTGGAGTAGACAGTTGGGTATATTGAAGAGGAACTTTGGAGCTACTGATATGTGACTGATTTTTTTAGCCATTTTATTTTCAGGATCATCTGTGTAATCTCTCAAGGGTAAAATGCTCATTCCAAGGAATCTACCAAATCAAAATCAACAAGTCTCACGAGGGTACTAATAAAAGTTTGTTAATTAGAAATGGGAAAAACCGGCTACTCTTAAGCAGTTAATCCCCTTGAAGCCAACTGTGAGCAGTACTGTGAAAGTTGTTTTCAAAGAGTCTGCTGTTATCAAATCTTTTCAAAATATTGAAATGTGAGCTCCTGGTGATTTGAATAGCAGAACTCTGACTTAAGACCTGTCATTTTTGTGTTGCTACTCTCTAACAAGTTCAGAGCTCAGTAGATTACTCAGAATGCATTTTTGTGAAAATAATTACCCATTAAAGTCAAGATAACACAGAGAATTTAAAAGAGTTTATTTCTGGGCATTATTTCCACTCATTTCACATTTGTTTCAAGTTTCACCTTGTTTGGACTGCTCATAAAACAACTGACTTTTATGAATATACAGTTCATTCCTGTTCTTCCAAAAGCTGCACAACAAAAACTTAGCCGGTCGAGGCTCCTGCTGGCTGTATCAAAGATTGAATGTCCGCTTCAAATGCCCTTACCCGTTCATCCATTAGGCTATATTCTTGTATCTCAAAACTCTCTCTCTCAGGGAGCCTTTCTTATCTATGTGGTTAAAGGGAAAGATCATATAACTTTCAGAGCACCAACATCTCTCATCTTACGGAATCATCTATTTCAACAGAACAGGAACTTATACAATAGGATCCGCTTTTACAAAGCATGATCTCAAACCACAGTTAAGTGTACCTTAAAAGTAAAGCAACTCACCAAAGTTATAACTAAATAATAAGGCAGAAACATAATATGAAGATCCTCTTTCTTCTTCAGGTTAGTTTTCACACAGTGAACCAAGTGGGTTGAGACCATGGTTTGGATCTCTCTGAGAATTTACAGCTGAACTCCATTATTGACATAAAATAGAAAAAATAAAATAATTCCTGTTATGTTCTTTTATAAAACAGTAATCCATGCAAAATAAATGAAGAGTATTATGTGTTCTCTGTATATATTATGTTCACCATTTTGGGTATGAGATTGTTCATTTCCTGCATAAAGAAACAGATTCAGGTTTTAACCTTTGTTATGGCTTGAAAAATCTATTCACTCAATTGAGTCACTCCAGTTGACCTTAATCACTGGGCATGTTACAAATAACATTGCTTTAATTTACTTCACTGACAGTGCCTACTAAGTGGGGAGACAAGCAAGAAATTTTGTTAAACAAGAAAATGCAATATGAGTTAGTTAATCTTTTATCTCTGATTTCACAAGATTGCTTTGGATTGTACTTTTCTTAAATATTTTATTTCTATGTTTTATTTGTGGCACTTACAAGTGTAGGGATTTGACCACCATTTGTGATAATGAGGACTTTCTTCCATTTAATAAATCCCTGAGGGGGAGTAACACCAACAATTTGATAAATGATGTGACACTGTAATAGTTAAAGATTAAAGAGAAGAGATTACTCTGCATGCTTTACCATATTCTATCTTCTTATTGAAAATATACTTTAAACAAAAATGATCATTTTAATTTGGAAATATTATATGCATCAATTAAAACCTTAAGAATGGGGTATATTCTCAGATGTGTGCTTTTATTTTTTTATAATATGTTATTAGGAAAGGACAATAAGATTTTTTGGGTGATAAATGTTGGTGATATATTTGATTTCTGAGGTAATTGCCAATTGCTAGCTTATGCTATTAGGCATTGATATTAGATTCATGGGTTAAGATAATATTCACTTCAATTGAAGCGTTTCCAAACTAATTATAAGTATGTAAAACAAGGCCCATCACCCTTCTAGTAATAACAGGTTTCAGTTGCAAGGCAGTAGCCTTAAATTTATTTTTTCACCCCCAATATGCTCCCCAAAGCTCGTGCATTTCAATTTTGAAAGTTTCAAAGTTGAGTTTTTAAAACCAGCCTACCTGGCAGCTGTTGCTATTACCGTGTCAAATAACTCACCCATTGTCTAGATCTCAGTGGAGGATATGTGGGAGGTCCCATAGTTTCTTCCCAGCTGTTCCTTAGTCTGGGATAATGTTTTTGGTTTCATACAACTCCCAGCATGCAGTCTGCTCCTGACAGCCTCAATAAAATTCCATTTAAGCAAAATGAATTAAAAGTTGGTGTGAACAAAGTTTAGAAAGAAACAATTAAGAACTCCTTTTGAACTGGCTTGTGCCTTGAAAAGTTTCATCTTAAGGAAACCTGTCACCTTGAAGGATAAAATACCCCAGGCAGCTTTGCTGTAGCCTGATCCTACCTTTTGCTTTTCTGAGCAAACTTTTAAAAGAGTTAGAAGAGCTTCTACTGAAATATCTAGGGCTTAAGAGCTGGCAGCATCTGTTCAGTACGATAACAGTAGCAGCCTTCTTGGCGGCAGTCTAAACCCTAAAATCCCCAAATATACCCCAGACCTAGAATCAGGAAAAAAAGATTGTGTTAAACCATCAGTTTTTCAAATTTCCTGAAGGGAATCACATCTGAGAGCTACAACTCTCTCTCCCTGCATTCCACCCTGCCCCCCATCAACACAGACACACACACATACACAGATAAATGTGCACACAAAATAAGATGGCATAGAAGAGGCAAATGTGAAATAAAAGTGAAGAGAATAGAGTGTGTTCTAGGAAACTGACTAGTAGGAAGACAATGGCTGCTCACTGAATTATTCCATGATAATGACTCATGGGCAATCAAACCAACATTGAACCATCAATATACATATACATATATATTGCCATGAAATTTTAATTTTCAAAAAACTTTGCCTACTCCTATTACATCTTATATTGGCTCTGTGAATATGTATATTTATAGTGTGTATTGTTCCTCACATTGTATTTTGAATGTTGTATATATGTAAGCATTGACAAGAAACAAAGCTTTATTTCCTGTTTTTATTATAGCATTCATAGTGGTAAATTAGTGAATGTATTTTTAAAGACACTGTAAAATAGGGCAACATCTTAAAATTTACCAATCTCTAAATACCAGTTGTCCATTGATTTCAATGGTATTTAGGGCTTCCCAGGTGGAGAAGGCAATGTCACCCCACTCCAGTACTCTTGCCTGGAAAATCCCATGGACGGAGGAGCCTGGTAGGCTGCAGTCCATGGGGTCTCGAAGAGTCGGACACGGCTGAGTGACTTCACTTTCACTTTTCACTTTCATGCATTGGAGAAGGAAATGGCAACCCACTCCAGTGTTCTTGCCTGGAGAATCCCATGGACAGAGGAGCCTGATAAGCTGCCATCTATGGGGTCGCACAGAATCGGACACGACTGAAGCTACTTAGCAGCAGCAGCAGCAGGTGGTGCTAGTGGTAAAGAACCCACCTGACAATGTAGGAGACATAAGAGATGTGAGTTCAGTTCCTAGGTCAGGAAGATCCCCTGGAGGATGGCATGGCAACTCACTTCAAAACTCTTGCCTGGAGAATGCCATGGACAGGAGAGTCTAGTGGCCTACAGTCCATAGGGCAGCAAAGAGTCAGACACAACTGAAGAGACTTAGCATGTGTGCATTGATTTCAAAATGAAAAGTTTCATCTTAGCATGTGATTAAAAATTACTTCAGAGTCCACACATAGAATACACAGACACACACACACACAATACTCTTCATGTTGTTTAGCTATTTTAACATAAACAAATTTTATGGATTTTTTCCTTGTTTAACCATGAAAGGATGACTAAAAAAATATCAATTTCCCCCAAAGGTTGGCAGTGATTTAATTAATATTTTAGTGATTCACACTCAGTCAACTATAGTTACTGAGTCCATTTGTTATACCAAAATTTGACAAAGAAAGACTATAGAATAATTAGTTAGAAGGAAATTGGCACTGGGAAATTTTACCTTAAAAAGTTTCTTTTCTTTTTTTTTTTTTTTTTTTTTTTTTTTTCTGAAAACTAAGGACAAAAGACAAACACATGGAAAAAAATATCCAATATAAAAATGGTCTTTATTGGTTATCCATGTCTGATTGGCTTAAGTAAGTGCCATTTTGGGTTTGAAATGTTAGAAGACGACCATGGCCCTAACATATTATTGTTAGTATTAAAATAATAAGATTTATTATTCATATGAGAGGTTTAGTAAAACCACTCTGTCTGGGTCTTTGGAAAGATTCCCAGCCGGCAGGGGGAGTGCGAGGTTCTTGAGCTCCAAGGTCAATACAAAATTCTGCAGATACTGAGAAGGGTGAAGACACCCTCAAAGAGTTTACCTATCTGTGGTTCCTGCGTTCTCCAGGAAACTTTGAAGACTTTCAGAGATTTCAGTTCCAGCTTTGTGCCTTTTGTATCTTTTCGTTGAGTTCTTAGCAGCTGGATTTGAAAGGTTCCATTTGTAAATATCCAAATGTCAAGACAGGAGCTTCAGCACCTCCAACCAATGATGCTGATGATAAAGCCCTGTTAGTTGTCACTATATAACCCTGATTGCCTACTGGAGCATTTAGTTAGTAAAAAAAAAAAAAAAAACTAAACATATTTGAAAATAAGGTGGCATGTGAATGAACAGTGTTGACAGAGGTCCTAAAATAATGGTAAGCTCATGTCTACACTTAACCCTTCTTCCCAGATAACTTACAATATAACAATGTCTTCTGTATCCTATTGTAAACATACTCTTTTATTTTATGGCTTCTGTGCCTCTTCTCAAGGTAATCTCCTGTCTGAGAATGCCACCATTGAACTTTTAGCTACTGGTAGAAAAGCTATCCACTCTTCCTTACTCATTTTTGTCTCCCATATGCTTTTCTTGATGCCCCAGATAATCAAATTGCTGATATTTTATATGTATATTATGATTTTCTTGAAAATATTTTTGAGATTCCTTTGGGAATCTAAAATCCTTTGAAGCCAGAGGCTCTGCCTTATTAATCTTTGTAGTGTGCACTGTATAGTATTTAGAATTTTGTGCTATGTAGCTTTGTAAACTTCAGATATTTGTTGAGTTGAATTAGAATTTTTCTTATAGAAAGTGTAAAGTTTTTTGTCAAGTATTTTGAAAGTAGTCTTATGTATAAAAACACCCTGCATGATTTACAGAGCAATATAAATGATAACTGCATACCATAATAGATGAATTTATCTATACATTTTATTAAATATTTTATACCTCTACATAATATAATGTCTTAAAGTTATTTCTTTGTGTTTATTCTTTATTTTAACTATTCTATTATGAACCTGATTCTGAGTTTTCAAGCCAAAAATATGATTTCCAAAAATATGCTTTTCATTTGAGAAAATAATTGCTACCCATATTATGAGACAATATGCTAAGAAAACAAATATGAAACATTAGGTAATTTTTGTATATTTTTATCATCCTCCTGAAAGTCTCTTATCTTTCCTAAGGATAAGAAGAATTCAAAAAAATAATTATAATTGAGATTTGTATAAGAACAATGTTTAATAAGAGATTTAATAGAGTACATAGTTAACAAATTTAATGTTCATATATTTTTATGCTTAATATCCTATTATGTAATAATATGACTTAAAATTATTTTATGGAAAGAAAACCTAGGTTTTTGGGCACTTAAGCAAATGCTTATTTCTTAAAAGTAGTTGATATTTATATCCTCAAGTCTCTCTCTTAAGCTTCATATGCCTCTATATCTCCTTATCTATTTATTTACTCAAATTTGAATGAGAAAGAAACAATTACTTTTCTTAAAAATTAAGTAATGATTTCTATATTTTTCAAAATGTATTTTCAAATATGTTATAGATAATATATCAGAAATATCTTTAAAACTTTTTTGGTTCAGGAATGTTGTATACTACCAAATTTATCCTGGCACCTATAACGAATTTTTGATGTACCAAATGTTCTTTTGAAGATTCATCTTGTGTTTTGAATGCAGCATTTCCATTTTCTTCTGAGAGTTTGAAGAAGAGGAAGTGATTTAGAGGTTAAATTTCAGTGTTTTAGAGGTTAAATTTCTCAGTTTAAAAAACAAGCCTAATTACTGATTAAACACAAAATGTACTGAACAAACAAGATACCTTGCATAAGTACACTGATTTGTGGGGAAAAAAATTAGTGAAAGTTTTATTGTCAAGATTCCATAATTAGGAATTTCAAACTGGTCAATCACCTTGTGTAGAAATTAAGATTATTTAAGCATGTAAGATTCTACCTATATTCTAAATGTTATTGCCATAGAGCACACAATTATCTTCAGGTTACTAAGTGAACTTTTAGATTAGCTCTGGCAAAAGGTTAGAACAAAGAGTCATGTGAAGATGGTATTAAAGGTTGATTTCATTACTACTCTTAACCAGTGGGAACTGGCTGTATAATGCAGGGAACCCAAAGGTGGTGTTCTGTGACAACCTGGAGGGGTGAGATGGGGGAGTGGGTAGGAGGGAATTTTAAGAGGGAGAAGACATGTGTATGCCTATGACTGTTTCATGTTGAAACATGGCAGAAACCATCACAATATTGAAAAGTAATTATTCTCCAATTAAAACTAAAATAAAAAAAATATTCTGTAATGACCTATACAGGAAAAGAATCTTAAAAAGAATGGATATATGCTGATATTTTTCCATTTCTTCAACAGTAAATCAGATCCTTCTAAAGCCATCAAATATTACAACTAGTGCAAGGAGTCAGAGAAGGCAATGGCAATCCATTCCAGTACTCTTGCCTGGAAAAATCCCTTGGATGGAGGAGCCTGGTAGGCTGTAGTCCATGGGGTCGCTAAGAGTCGGACACGACTGAACGACTTCACTTTGACTTTTCACTTTTGTGCATTGGAGAAGGAAATGGCAACCCACTCCAGTGTTCTGGCCTGGAGAATCCCAGGGACGGGGGACCCTGGTGGGCTACCATCTATGGGGTCGCACAGAGTCGGACATGACTGAAGCGATTTAGCAGCAGCAGCAGTTCAAGGAGTCAAGGGCAAAAATCTTCTTTATGAAAAATGAGGTAATGATATAACGAAAGTCCTGCCCACATGGAAAGACAAATAAAAGAAAACATCTTCTATATAAGAAACTGGGAGAACACAGAAAGAAGAGGTGAGGGAATAAAGTAGCTAGGTGTGAGTATTCTGGTTCCCTGTTCTCTCTCTTCTGTGCACACACAAGATTGGGAGATTATAAAACAAATGGAGGTGGAAGAAATTTAAAAGTAAACCCCTTTGCCCTTTTAGTATTCTTGAGAAAGCCTATTGCCATGGAGAAGCTATCTCTAAAATAAGCATGAAGTGATTAGGCACAGAAAAAACCTCAGCTATTCTCACGTGCTTCCTCCAGCTACTATGTTGTGTAGTTATATCACAAATGATTTGTGACATACATCAAGGGTGTTCATATGAGAGTCAGTGCCTTGGAGACTGACTTGGGCAAGAGCCAACAGGCTTACCAGTAGCTTGAACAGCTTAAATAAAGTCCTAGTTAGAGAATGAAGGTGTGATTCACAAGAGTGTGGTACCGTGCAGAGCTAAAGTTTTGACTATGCTAACAAATCTTCTATGCTTTAACTGACCCACGATAATCCTTCCACACTTCAAAAGTGAACTGAGGTAGAGCCATCAGTGATTAGTTAAATTGGAGACATCTCCCAGGGAAAAGATCCAGAAGACATTATTTAGCTGCTGTCACCCATAATAACAGAGGTGTGACCCCGATTCCCCATGCCTACAAACCTGAAACCTCATCTTTGCCCAGACATGAAATCTCAAATATACCCAACCCTACATACTATTCATCCATCCTTGTGCATGTAAGGCTACAGAAGTTAGAGATCTTGACTAGTGAGGAAGATGTGTTATATAGAATTATTCAGGAGCCCTGGTACTTCTGTCTTGAAGCTCCTTCTTCCCCTAAGCACTAGGGTATTTTCTTCACCCACATGTTTAAAGCAAAGTCTCAAACCATGATGCTTTCTAGCCCAAATGGAGGGGAAATAAGGAATTTGTAGTCAATTTCCTTTAAAGAAAGTGATGAAAAAAGTTGCACACATCAGTCTATACACGACTCAGTGGAAAATCCAAATTGTAAAGAAGTCACAAAGTCTTGTTCCTAATCTTGGTTTCTATGTTCCTACTAATACTCTATTACCCTGGAAGAAAAAAAAAAGTGATAAGTTGCTTGTCTGCCACATTTATGACTTGTCAAAAAGACATTGAGTTTGAAAGAGATTAACTTCCTACTCCACCACCAATACTGTACCTGTACTCTTCACTATCTAGCAAGATGAATGATAACACAGAAAATAAAACTGGCTATATAAACTTTAAAAAGCTACATTTTATTAACTGATTTGATTGGAATAATGAAACTATGTAAGCCTATTACACATATATTCTATTGACTTGCATGATTAAGTTAATGGAATTCTTAGAGAACATTGTCTTTTTCCTAATTTAATACCATTTCCATACCATGATCTGTGGCTCCTAAATGATTATGATTCTGTAAAATTCCCCAACATCATTTCAATTCAATCTCCAAACCATTTGCTCAGGTCCAGGCAAGTTGATCTCCCTCTCTATTCCCAGAACATGCTCATCTCTTTCCTTCTTCAAAAGTTCTGCAGGGTTTTTATCTCTTCTATATTTATCTCACTTATGCTTTTTTGCCTACTTGGTTCCTCTGCCTCTTTCAACTGTCCTATATACCATCTCCAGAAAGAGGCCTGTCTTCTTTAAACATCCAATCCAAAGCCTTATTGTCCTCATTTACTCAGTCACATCAACCTAGGTGTTCCTTTTCTTTACTGAACTTTTCACAATCTATAATCATCTTATTTATCAACTTATTTAATAGTGCATTGTTCTCCCCAAACACAAATATAAGTCCCATAACTGTATTTTCTATGTCACTGTCACCTCACAACCCTCTCATCTAGTACAGAAGTGCCACAAAATGGGGTTTTAAAATGTTTATTGAATGAGTGTATGCTGAAGATAAGTTCTTTGAAAAACAAATATATAGATGTGTGTGTGTGTGTGTGTACATGTGTGGTGTGTGTACTGTGAGCTGATCTTACTATTGATCTTACTATTCCTCAAAAACCAGATTAAAAGAAACTTGTTTACAGAAATCTTAAACAATGTTTCCTCATAACAAGTACTGATAATATATGACTCTAGAATACCATGTTGTTGCCCTCGAGGCACTATGAAATCCAGCCAAGAAATGGATTGTTGGTGACTAAACCAACACTTTCATATTCTCCTCCAAACTCCAAACAGACCATACAGCATGGTAGCCCCTGCTTTATGTAAATGTTTTATATTAGTTCTTTGATTTTCTTTTTATGTTTGTATAAAAGAGTTTTTAAGGAGAAATTTCCTTAAAGATGGGATTTAAATTACTTTAACAGCAGTAAACACTCTTTAGACTACATGATTAACAGCATGATTGCAGAGAAGTTTTATTATGTTGTCTTACATAATAGTATAGTATAGAATTTTCTAACGAGTCATAGAAGCAGATGCCCTATATTTTTAATGGCCTTGGGCAAGTGATAAAAATTCTCAGGACTTCAGCTTTTTCATCTGCAATAATGCAGACAATATCAGTCTCAATAGTTTAGAACTGTTGTGAAGAACAAAAATGACATACCATGTTTGAAGATCATACATAGCAGAAAGTCTGCCACAGAACAAGGGCTCAGTAAATCTTAGAAAGCTACTGATGACTAGCCAGGTATTCCCTGACTCCACTTTGGCAGTATGAAAGTTGCCTTGCTTAAATCTACTAAAAACTGTGGAGATTAGATATTGTTATCTTCATCCAATAGATGAGAAAATTATAGCTCAAAAATGTAAGTTCCCTACCATCACACAAGTTGTGGGCAGCAAAGCCAATTTATTTTCAATTTTATTGAATTATCTTGTCCTTATTTAATAACCTATCTTCAGAGTTCTTCCTTTTCAGAGAACCTGGAAACCAGAATGAGAAAATAAATCTTTGAATTATTGTTTCTTTCATTTGAAACTGTTGGTATGTTGATAGTTAAGTAAAAGATGGTGAAGATAAGAGAAAGTGAGAAAAGAATGAAAGAAAGAATAAGTAAGAAAAGAATAGCAGAAAGTCAGAAAATAAAGTCTAAAACACTAATGATAGTGTATATTTTAAGGAAATAAAACAAACAAGCCAGTTTTTCTTTTCTTTTTCCTTAAAATACCCCGATAATAGATTCTTAACTAATTATTGGACATATCTTTTAGCTGTAGAAAGAAATCAGAGAAGTTTGTGAAAGAATATATCTTATTATATTTATTCTCTTATAAAAGTTTAAATTAAAAACAATGTTTCGATAGCTTAAATCAAACAAATCAAAGAGAATAAGGCCAATGGGAGAAGAGAGCTCTCTTGGCGACAACTGCAGGGTTTGCCTTCTACCTTGACTGAAGAACCTTTATTCTTTTTTTTTTTTTTTAATTTTATTTTATTTTTAAACTTTACATAACTGTATTAGTTTTGCCAAATATCAAAATGAATCCTTTATTCTGACTGCTGCTGTTCCTAAGTCGCTTCAGTCGTATCCGACTCTGTGCGACTCTATAGACGGCAGCCCACCAGGCTCCCCCGTCCCTGGGATTCTCCAGGCCAGAACACTGGAGTGGGTTGCCATTTCCTTCTCCAGTGCATGAAAGTGAAAAGTGAAAGTGAAGTTGCTCAGTCGTGTCCGACTCTTAGCGACCCCATGGACTGCAGCCTACCAGGCTCCTCCATCCATGGGATTTTCCAGGCAAGAGTACTGGAGTGGGGTGCCATTGCCTTTATTCTGGGTGACCTGTCAAATCCATACCTTTAGGGGACTTCTTTGGTGGTCCAGTGGTTAGGAATCTGCCTTTCAATGCAGGGCATGGTGAGTGGGGGTTGGGGGTTGGCGGCAGTGGTTGGGTCAATCCCTGGCCAGGAAACTACTAAAATAGTTGACATACTTGTGCATTTCTAGGGGATGAAATTAATGTGTAGTCTAAATGAAGCTGTTTTATGAATAAAAAGTGAAACTTTAAAAAGAAAAAGCACTGTTCAATTTAAAAAATGTGGAGTAGGATGGAAAGATTTGACCATGCCACTCTCTCACTTAAGAAAACATATTCTGAAACACAATTTAAAACGTTCTGTGCTGCCCCTTCGATGTCTCTTTCTACAAGCACTTTTCTCTCATTCTTTCTATCATACTCAAAGATAAAAGTAGCTATTAGGAAAGAATGTAAAGTTCCGAGGGCGGGCATCAAAGGTAGAAATTATTCCAATTATTGTGCTGCTATGGCATAGTTTCTATTATGAATCAGTCTCAAATGTGAATTCATTTTGTTAATTAAAAATCTACTCTATCAGAAACACTATCTACATATTTTACAAATAGCAGACTCAGGATACACTAAACCTTTGAGATAAAGGGAAATTTGATCCAAGAAAAATCACATTTGAGATTTTTCTCTGTATTAGTATTCTCTCCCTTTGGCAATATGACAGTGTTGTCTTTTATTTAAATATCATCATTTAAGATGTAATAATATCCATCTTTTCTTGGTTTCTCCTCTCACACACTGGTATGGAAATGAACTACTCATCACTAATCCTGAAATCTCTCTCTTATCTAAGCTCCCTGACATCACTGTGTAATTTCTTCTTTGAATTAACTACTTCAGTTTTTTTTCTTCTGTCTTTTAGTTCTCAAAGGGCACCAGAAGCAAAAAGAACCTTGAATTATCAATGATAAATACTTTATTTTCTAAATCATTTTCTCTGGGAACTGAGGAGTCTGCCTCTTACATTTATTCGAAGGGCTTATGGATGCATGGCTCTCAGCACTTCCAACAGAACAGTCCTGGGTACCAGCAGATCCTCCTTGTCCTCCCAAGCAGCATGCAGGCAAAGTGGTCCAAAAGCAAACTACTCATGTGTGTGCACATGTGTATGGGGGTGGTGCACATGTGTGTGGGACATGTCCTTAACCTACATTAGCTGACTGTCTTTGAAGAATTTTTCTAAGTTCTTCACCATTTTTTGTCTTTTTTTCCTATTCTTAAGATTGAACCAGATTATTGCTAACTTCTAATTGTTAAATTTATATATTGTAAACTGAAGCTTTAAAGAATTGGTAGTTTGTTTTTTTTTAATCATTTTTAGGTAAATGTAAGTAGGGCAGCATAAAAGTAAGTACTTTTTTTATAAACTGAAGATCTTGAAAAAGAAAAATTGCAGCTAGTCACAAAACCTTCTCACTGTTTCATCCTCAACATCTGAAAGTGATATATTGACAGGAAAATAATTCTGGGAATCATTTGTATAAAGGAATCATGGAAAAAAAAGTTTATTCCAGTATGTCACCACTGGAATACAAGCATAACCACCTACAAAGAAACCTCAGCTGTTAAGACTCCCCCTACAATAATAGCTTGTAATGTGATTGCACAACTCACCAAAGATGTCCAAAATCACAGCACTAATAGCTGCTCCAGGCTCAACTCTAAAGAGGACTAGCCCATTAGGTTTGTGTTTTTGCACAGATGGCTTTGTTGCCTCCTTGAGGCTACATTCATAAAAGCTTTTTGATCCCACTTTTTCAATCATAAACATGATAGAACATGTGTCAGTGAGAAGCCAAGACTGGACTGTGAGGTTCAGTGTTTCTGGGTTGGATATCCAGTTCTGTCTCTGATTAACTGGCTTCCTTGGGTTAGTTATTTTACCTTTCTAAGTCTCAATTTTCACACTTCTAACTTAAAAAGGGATTTAGCTTATAAAGTTGGCATATCCTGCTGCTGCTGCTGCTAAGTCGCTTCAGTCGTGTCCAACTCTGTGCGACCCCATAGATGGCAGCCCACCAGTCTCCCCCATCCTTGAGATTCTCCAGGCAAGAACACTGGAGTGGGTTGCCATTTCCTTCTCCCATGCATGAAAGTGAAAAGTGCAAGTGAAGTCTCTCAGTCGTGTCCGACTCTTAGCAACCCCATGGATTGCAGCCTACCAGGCTCCTCCGTCCAAGGGATTTTCCAGGCAAGAGTACTGGAGTGGGGTGCCATTGTTTTCTCCGTGGCATATCTTACTGATTTTAAATAATGTCTCCTCCATGTAGAAAATGCTACATAATTAATAAACATTATGAAGTTCTAAATCCTGAATGATTTTCTTGGTTTTTTTTTTCAGCTCTTATTTGTTAGAAACATAATGACTGCTCTTTTAAATTTAAATTCACCAAATTTATTGATTACAATTATGTTGAGAGTGACCAACAACAACAAAAAATAAGAGCAGCAAGTAATGTTTTTTTGACTGAAGTGTTTTTTTCCCCAATTCATAGAAATTAAATACAGAAGAAATAATTTCAGGACTAATGTCACAACTTCAAGTGTTTTCTACATTATTACTCTCCTACTATGAAATGTAACTTCAATGAAAGTAATGCAAAGTAAGTTTTTAGTGCTGCCTATATACCAGGAACATAGCAAACAGTTTTATTTTGTATCTCAATCAATATGCATTACAGTCATAAAAGCATTTCAGAGTTGTACACAGAGTAACTGAGGCACCGAGGTAGTACACACATTGTTCAATATCACACAATCCCAGTATTTGTCTTGGTTAAAACCACCTCATCTGAATTCAAGCATGACGTCCATGTTCCCTAGAATCTGTCCTCCAAAACAAGAGAAACCACCACAATGAGAAGCTCTCGCTCTCTACAACTAGAAAAAGCTCATGCATAGCGATGAAGACTCAGTACAGCCAAAAAAAAATTTTTTTTTTTAAGAAAGAATTCATCCTGGGGCTACAGAGAGCAAGTTAAATAGGAAAAATGATATTGAAAGCAAAATTTTGGGAAAGCTTTATGATGGAACTCCCAGAGTGGAATCATTACTGTGAATCCTGGTCAGAGATATGTTGCAGGCAAAATCCACTGTTCACATAAAATAATCAAAGAAAAGAAACGCACCCAATGAATTCCCAGTGTTTTAACCCTAAATAACGATGTAGATTATGGTTCTAGAAGGAGGAACAAATACATCAGAAGAAGTTGTTTTACAGATGGGAAAATCAGATTGATTTGAACTACATTTAATTTGATCTAGCGACTTCACTTTCACTTTTCACTTTCATGAATTGGAGAAGGAAATGGCAACCCACTTCAGTGTTCTTGCCTGGAGAATCCCAGGGACAGGGGAGCCTGGTAGGAGGCCGTCTATGGGGTCGCAGAGAGTCGGACACAACTGAAGTAACTCAGCAGTAGCAGCTGCAGTCTTAAAATATTCAAGTGGAAAACATCCAATAGGATAAAAGAGATCAGAGATTAGAAAACATGTTGAAATCAAGCCTTTCGTGGATATGAAACTATACCAAACTCATTTGTGAGCTTGCAAGCAAAACAGAGTCTCAGAACCTTCACAGTTACTTAAAACAAAACAAAACAAAAAAAAATGTCAGTCTTGGATAGAGAGGGGTGCGGTAAGTCTAAATAATATTAATAATGACATTCTGTACAAATTGAGATCGTTTTCAGTCACAAACAATGTTTTCTTCTAAATGTTAATGTTTTCCTATTTCATAGACCTTAACTTTAGTTTCAGTCTGAAAAAAGTCACACTTCATCCAGCTTGACAAGTATGGTACTTGGTTTCTTGTTCCCCAAGAGAAGATAAGTATGCTGGATTCAGTTAGTTAGTAAACTAAATCTTCCCTGTCTAAAAAGCCCCTGAATATTTCTTCATTGCTTTCTGTACTCTGTGGAGTTGTATCATAATTTGACGAAGATTTAACTGTAATTTGATTTAGCTGAGTGGCATGGAACACACTTCAACTTTTCCCTTTGGCAGTTTATTTATTCATTTCTTCACCCACACGTGTATCTATAAAACTGTTTATCAACAAATGTGTGGCAGTGCGTTTCTCTAGGTATTGTTTATTAAACAACAATGAAGAAACAAAGTTTATACCTCATTTCTTGTGAAAATCCTTACACCATACCTCAGGTCTAGTCATTGAAACAGTTTAGTAATGCCTAAAAACCTAATCATGCCTATTCAAGGAAGATTCTTAGTTACAATCAGTATCAACTAACTCTAACTCATTTAAGTAGAGAATATACATATATTTTTTAAAGAGTAGATGGGAACTGCCATGACACTCTAAGAGGCCTACTAAACCAGGGTCATTCTAAGAAGCCTGCCATAAAAGGGTCAGAAAATGAACAGAAACAAGGGAGCCTGTGTGGTCAAAGCCATAGCCAAACTGAACAGTTTCAGGGAGGACAGTATATTTTTCTTATCTGGATCCTGTTGCATAGCCCTATCAAAAGTGAACCATATAATAGTATTAACAGCCAAGCTCTACGGATACATCTATATATCATACTGCAATGCATCTCTTATACCCCAACCTTTTACCTAAGCATTCTCCTACATCCTCCAGTCACTATCTCCTGATGTGTTCCCATTCCATCCTTTCATTTCTGATCTCCCCAGCACCTCCCAGAGGTACCCCTCAAAACAATAGAAGGAATTAAAGATAGTTAACCATCCATGAAGAAATCCAATATTTAGACATTTTCTCTTATGGTCCTGGATTAAAATCATTTTAAGTAGTAGTTAACCTTTTGCAAATAATTTGGACTGTCTAATAAACTCTTGGGCTATAATATTGTTTTAGGCACCAAAAACCAAAGACACTGTCCTTGCCTTCAGGATACTCACTGCCCAGGAGGAAGAAGCCATAATTATTCTGTAATAGAATAAGTGTTTTCATGAAGCTTTGTTAAGTGTTATAAGAAAAGAGAAGACACTGATTCTGCCTGCAAGCAGTAAAGAGAAGCTGCAGAAAGAAGAGTCACAAACAGTTATCAATAAACTGTTTAGGCATGAACATAATGCTTCTAGGGTGTGGATGGATCTTCAACTGTAGTTTTAATTAAACAAACATTTTCTCTACTCTATGGGGTTGAAGGAGTAAACTGTACCTCAATGAGCAGTATTTGGCTAGCTTCAGAAACCATTCCCAAATCTACAGTTATATAACATTTTGGTCTTATCCGTCCAAGGCCCTGGGCTACACAGTAAATTTCCTTAATATTACAGTTGTTGGATGATAAGGGGAAAATGACACGTTACCAGAAAATAGAATTTTAAAAGCTGATTTTAATGTACCAAGGAAATGTACTCTGGAAATGAATTCTTTATCTTTGAGATTTAATCTCCTTGGGGTACATTCTTAGAGTGAGAGGAAGACAAGGCCAAAGTAGATGTAAATGGAAAAGTATTCAAAAGTTTACATTTTAAGCTTTCTACTTGATATTTTAAGGTGTCGTAGATATTTCTGTGAGCTCTCTGTGTGAGCTGAATCCATGAGCCTGCTTGTCTGAGGAATGGTGCGAACAGCTCAGCTCTGTTCTCAGCCAGGATCATGCATTTTTCTATCATTCAGAGTTTGGTGCCACAGTTCCCCAAATGTCACCAAACTTTGGCACTTACATTAATAAGGAGGTGTTTTATCTTTGAATTTCACCAAGTGAAATTCCTGGAACAATGGCTTTATCAGTTTGTGGACAGACTCATGCAGTTAAGTACCAGCCACTTCAAACTCTCTCACTGTCCAATTCCTCATTCCCAGAGGTTATTGGCCTTGTTCTTCTCTCAGGGTAGGAAGCAGCTTAGCAGTTGTGGAATATTTCTTGGTGGTCTTTACTTTTCCTTAAAGAGAAATCCTGACTTTTGCTGCTGCTGAAAATCATGTCTTTGAATAATTGAATCTAGATTCGAATCTAGAATAGAATCTTCTTCTTAAGAAGATATGTATGTATATATGAAAAACCTCATATTCTAAGAAGTCGCACTTTTTTTTTTCCTTTGCTCTGCTATTTTTTAAATTATTTTTTATTGGAGTGGATTTGCTTTACTAGGTAGAACTTTTCTAGAAACACTTCACTCACCAATAAATTGCATGATAGATGCAATTAGAGTAAATCCAGGAATGGGTGTATGAATAAGTGGATGGATGAAAATTATCTGGCTATAACTTTAGGTAGCAAAGACAAGGATGAAAGGAGATCGAGACTTCAGATATGTCAGATTTCTACAGTGGTAAGACTGGACTATTCCTAAAGCAAGGGAACTTTTCCAGAAATAGTAGGTTCAGAGGATGCATCAAAGCCAGAAGCAAGCCAAGACACAGATAATCTGTCTACAAGAAATGAGCTAAGTGAAAAAGAAAAGGTTCCCTGATTTAATAAATACTAATACATACTGAAGGGTTGATGGTGCCCTGTGCTTATACATGTGCCTGTGTGCTTAGCAATAAATAGTGCCGATGCATGTTGACTGCAGGTGTTAGTCCTGAAAGGCTGTGACCAGATCCCTACAACTGCCAGTGAAGACTCTATTAATATATTCAACAAATATTTTTCCCTTGATTTTTCTAAAATGAAATTTACAAAAACATTTTCATGATGTTAAGAATTATCTTCCAATTCAGATGAGTATGTATACTGATGATTGGTTAATTGATTAGATTTTTTGAGCCTGATTCCCCTTGCTTCAAAGAGAAGATGCTGAAAAAAGTCCAGGACTGAAAATTAATTGGACAAACTAAGATTCATAAGGAGATGTGGGGCCAGTACCTAATCCACACTGCATCACCCATCAAGGTTGGGCATTGTAAAATTTATTGTTTTATAACAAATGGCCCCAGAAATTTAGCAGATAAACACAATTACTGTCTCATAGTTTTTGTTGATAAAGAACTGAGGATAAGCTTGGTTGGATAATAATGAATCAAGGTGAGTCATAAAGTACCGTCAAGAAGTATCATCAGAAGGTTCAACTGTGGGATAATCCACTTGTGAGTTCACTCCATATAGTGTGGCAGACTTTAGTTTCTCACTGGATGTTGATGATAGACCTTGGTTGCTCACCAAGACTTTTCCTTAGTTGGCTTGCATATCCTTATGACTTAGTGTGTAGCTCCTTTCAGAGTGGGTAATGAGTGAAGATATATAAATATAGATGTTGATTTAGATGTGGGTATAGATATGGAGAGGAGAAGGTAATGGCACCCCACTCCAGTACTCTTGCCTGGAAAGTCCCATGGATGGAGGAGCCTGGTGGGCTACAGTCCATGGGGTCGCTAAGAGTCGGACACGACTAAGCGACTTCACTTTCACTTTTCACTTTCATGCATTGGAGAAGGAAATGGCAACCCACTATAGTGTTCTTGCCTGGAGAATCCCAGGGATGGGGGAGCCCAGTGGGCTGCTGTCTATGGGGTCGCACAGAATCAGACATGACTGAAGCGACTTAGCAGCAGCATAGATATGGAGAGAATGAGAGGAGTAAATTCAAGAGAACATCTGCTCTCTTTCATAACCTAATCTCAAAAACTAACATACTATCACTTCTGCCATATTCTATTGGTCACCTTATCTTTGGTGCAACATGTGAGGGAAATGGCATCTGAAATTCTGTGAAGTGAATCTCTAATAGTTAAGACTAAACAACAATGATGAAATGCAAGAAAAGACGAAGGAAACAATGAAGGTTGGCCTTTCAAGTACAATAAAATTCTAATAGTCTTATTTTTAGAAAAATAAGTTGATTCCCAGAGTCTTATTGGATGTGAGAAAAGCAAAAATAATCCAAACAGACCCTGCTTGCATCAGTGAGATTTTGATGCATAACAAACTACCCCTAAATTGAATGTTTTAAATAACATTTACTATTTTTCACAATTTTTCTGACAAGATTATGCACTATTTTCAGTCTGAACAAGGTTTGCTGATTTTTGTAGTCAGCTGGTGGCTCAGCCAAGACTTGATGGCTGGCTTACTCACTTCTGGATGTGGGCTTATATTAAATGAGTGACAAGGATGGGTTGGCCAGGCATCTCCCACCATCTAGGAAATTAGCCTAAGCTCCTTGATGTGGGGATGGCTATAGTGCTTCCAGGAACAGAAAGACAAAGGAAGCCTTACTATGAAGTTTCTTCTCTAATCCACCTGAAATCATATTTGCTACTGTCTATTCTCAAAGCAAGTGTTACGGACTTTGTGTTGATGTGAAGCACTGCAAAGTCATGGTACATTAGTCCCAATCCATTGTTTCTAGAAATGATCTAAGTGTTGATCATTTTGTTTTGGCATGGAGTACTCTGCCCAGGAAAGTAAAGAATGAGACAAAAATTTGTGTGCACTATTTTAACTGGAAAATATATCAAGGGAGCAGGAGGAGAACTGGAAAGAAAGACAAACAGGAAGCAGGAAAAAAAATGACAACTTCCTATTTGATCCAACTGAGGTTTGACCCAATCGGAACCTCACAGGAGACAAGCACCATGAGCCTCCCAAGTATTTGCCCAAGGGAAAAGAAGACAGGAGTTTTTCCACCCAACATCCCACTTTCATTGTTCAAGGCCTTCCCCTTGGGCTATAACTCCTTCACATCCCTAGGTCATTCTGGCATTAATATGTAGATTTTCTACTTCCCTGGTGGCTCAGATGGTAAAGCGTCTGTCTACAATACGGGAGACCCAGGTTCAATCCCTGGGTTGGAAAGATCCCCTGGAGAAGGAAATGGCAATCCACTCCAGTACTATTGCCTGGAAAATCCCATGGACAAAGGAGCCTGGTAGGCTACAGTCCATGGGGTCGCAGAGTCAGACACGACTGAGCAACTTCACTTCAGTGGGAGGGAGGACGGAGGAGGGTTCAGGATGGGGAACACGTGTATACCTGTGGCGGATTCATGTTGATATATGGCAAAACCAATCCAATATTGTAAAGTTAAAAAATAAAATAAAAATAAATAAATAAATAAATAAGGGAAAAATAAATGAGATTTGCACAGTGCTGCTTAGAGGCTGGGCACTCTCTCAATGCCTGGAGGACAATATGGACAAAGAACAATGTGGGGCACAAAAGGTTTCTGAACAGTATTTGAGTGTAGTTATTACACTTTGAGTAGAAAAAGCACGTAAAACTCATTATATGTGTTCTATTATTTACACCCCACTACAACCTTCAGAGAAGCTAAGTAACTTACCCAAAGCCACAGAGTTAGTGCAAAAACAAAGATTTGAAGAGATATTTTTGAATACCAAATTCTGTGCTTTTTCAATATACCTTACTTCCTAAAATTATTGTGTGTTTTGTTTTTTTGTTTGTTTGTTTTTTTTGTGGGGGCACAGGTTACCAGACACATATGGAGATTGTGGGTTCTTGGCATCTTTCTATAATGAGTTGTAGCATGTTCTTTAAAGAAAGTGAAAGTGAAGTCTCTCAGTCGTGTCTGACTCTTTGTGACCCCATGGACTGTAGCCCACCAGGATCCTCCATCCATGAAATTTTCCAGGCAAGAGTACTGGAGTGGGTTGCCATTTCCTTCTCCAGGGGATCTTCCTGACCCAGGGATCAAACTGGGTCTCCTGCGCTGTGGGCAGACCCTTTACTGTCTGAGCCACCAGGGGAACCTTTGATTTTACTCATTACAAAAAAAAAAAGAAAAGAAAAAAAGCATAGGTTTATTTAGTTTCCTTCTGTGGTATAAAATAAAGGGGTTATCATTTCAGTTCAGTTCAGTCCCTCAGTGATGTCCAACTGCCATCCAACCATCTCATCCTCTGTCCACCCCTTCTTGACTCCTGCCTTCAATCTTTCCCAGCATCAGGGTCTTTTCTAATGAGTCAGTTCTCATCAGGTGACCAAAGTATTGGAGTTTCAGCTTCAGCATCAGTCCTTCCAATGAATATTCAGGACTGATTTCCTTTAGGTTGGACTGGTTTGATCTCCTTGCAGTCCAAGGGACTCTCAAGAATCTTCTCCAACACGATAGTTCAAAAGCATTAATTCTTTGGCACTCAGCTTTCTTTATAGTGGCTATGCATTCCTGCAAATTCAAATTGACGTTAACTGGGTTGGAATTATTTTCCTCATCACACTGAACTCGGCTGATAGTCCTTTCTCTCAGTCTGCATAATCCTTGGCCCTGGGGAAATCAGGGAAATAAAAAGTGGGGTATATATTAATAAGTAGTGGGGATATCACATTTGATTGAAAATGATGTTTGCATGATTGTGCAAGTACTAAAAAAGCTGTTTTATTCACCAGTTCTTCAGTCAGAACTTGCCATTAATGATCAATTCTTCACATCTTTCAGTAAAAAGAGTGATAAACTTAATGAAGACTTTGATACGTTGTGAGATGGTAAAAATGCCTTCTGAGTTATCATGGCAATGAAATAATTCTCACCATGGTTTTCTCATTGATTTTATTTTATTGTAAGTTTAGAAAATTACTAGTTTATATATCATACATATGATAACTTCATTAAATATAAGACTAGAATTAAAAGAAAGACTGTTCACTGATAAAACAGATAATTGTTATAGAAGGAACTAAGTGTATATCTATTGTCCATTCATATGAATAAACAATAGAGGTCAAATAGAGAAACCTACTGAATTTTATTGCTATCTTGTAAAGAGTGTATACAGCACCCATAAAGAATATGATTGGAAGGTAAATTATTTACTGTGAGAACCTTGGCTGTGAAATCATTTATATACCACTAAGAGATTCTTGCATACAGTGGAGGAAGAAGAGCCTGAGAATTGTTTCTAGGCATCTTTTTACTTTTTCCATCTGAGTATAATGCAGTAAGCTTCTTAGATTTTAGGCACACATCAAAATGTCTATCACAAATTCTGGGCGATAATTGCCTGAAGGGATTTCTGACATTTTAAAATTTAACTGTGGTTTTCTTTGTTCTTTAAACAGTATATTGGACTTTCTAGCACTTTTACTGTGCTGAAAAGTGTATTATCAGGCAATTTAAGTGTATTTTTTTATAATCTGAGATATTTATTAAATACCTACCACCATGTACCTTAGAGAATACACAGAGGACCACCTATATAAGAATCAGAGACAAAGTCTATGCTCCTGGGAGATAGACTTCTTATTATGTGAATTTTCATTATACCACGTAATGATGCTATAGAAACAGCCCTACACACATGGAGAGAATTCTGAGGGGACAAAAAATCAATCTGAAGATTAGATTGTCTCTTCACTGAAAAATGGAATGTCTAATAATTGTTTGTTCTTTTTAAAGCAACTAAATGTTAATATCTTGGCACATTTGAGAAGGAGAGGCAAAGAAACGTGTTTTAAATCCTTTTTTTTTTTTGCATAGCACAGTGGAGTTTACAAAATAATTCACATAGTTTGTCTGAAACTCAAGTAAATGCTAGAATTAAACATAAACAATGTTCTCATTTTCACTCCACAGATGGAAAAAAAAGACTCAAGGGGGAAAAGTGACTTTCTTAAAGGCAGAGAGAGAAAACTGGAGTGGCGTTGATTTATTTCATCCTGTACATTGTTTACTGATTAACACATTCACTTCACTCCTCAACAATCAACCCTGAGTTCCCAGAGGTGAGTAACAGTCCCTAGCCCCACCCTCTCTGTTAATGTAAAGTCTCACTAGTTTTTGTTGATGTAAAGTGTCTGTGCTCTTGGATGAACACAAGTAGGTAAGAAATCCTGAAATAATTTAATTTTCTAAAATATATATATCAGATCAGATCAGTCACACAGTCGTGTCTGACTCCTTGCGACCCTATGAATGGCAGCAGGCCAGGCCTCCCTGTCCATCACCAACTCCCGGAGTTCACTCAGACTCACGTCCATCGAGTCAGTGATGCCATCCAGCCATCTCATCCTCTGTCATCCCCTTCTCCTCCTGCCCCCAATCCCTCCCAGCATCAGAGTCTTTTCCAATGAGTCAACTCTTCGCATGAGGTGGCCAAACTACTGGAGTTTCAGCTTTAGCATTGTTCCTTCCAAAGAAATCCCAGGGCTGATCTCCTTCAGAATGGACTGGTTGGATCTCCTTGCAGTCCAAGGGACTCTCAAGAGTCTTCTCCAACACCACAGTTCAAAAGCATCAATTCTTCAGCGCTCAGCCTTCTTCACAGTCCAACTCTCACATCCATACATGACCACAGGAAAAACCATAGCCTTGACTAGATGAACCTTTGTTGGCAAAGCAATGTCTCTGCTCTTGAATATGCTATCTAGGTTGGTCATAACTTTCCTTCCAAGGAGTAAGCATCTTTTAATTTCATGGCTGCAGTCACCATCTGCAGTGATTTTGGAGCCCCCAAAAATAAAGTCTGACACTGTTTCCATTGTTTCCCCATCTATTTCCCATGAAGTGGTGGGACCGGATGCCATGATCTTCGTTTTCTGAATGTTGAGCTTTAAGCCAACTTTTTCACTCTCCACTTTCACTTTCATCAAGAGGCTTTTGAGTTCCTCTTCACTTTCTGCCATAAGGGTGGTGTCATCTGCATATCTGAGGTTATTGATATTTCTCCTGGCAATCTTGATTCCAGCTTGTGTTTCTTCCAGTCCAGGGTTTCTCATGATGTACTCTGCATAGAAGTTAAATAAACAGGGTGACAATATACAGCCTTGACATACTGCTTTTCCTATTTGGAACCAGTCTGTTGTTCCATGTCCAGTTCTAACTGTTGCTTCCTGACCTGTATACAAATTTCTCAAGAGGCAGATCAGGTGGTCTGGTATTCCCATTTCTTTCAGAATTTTCCACAGTTTATTGTGATCCACACAGTCAAAGGCTTTGGCATAGTCAATAAAGCAGAAATAGATGTTTTTCTGGAACCCCCTTGCTTTTTCGATGATCCAGCGGATGTTGGCAATTTGATCTCTGGTTCCTCTGCCTTTTCTAAAACCAGCTTGAACATCAGGAAGTTCACGGTTCACATATTGCTGAAGCCGGGCTTGGAGAATTTTGAGCATTACTTTACTAGCGTGTGAGATGAGTGCAATTGTGCAGTAGTTTGAGCATTCTTTGGCATTGCCTTTCTTTGGGATTGGAATGAAAACTGACCTTTTCCAGTATATATATATAATTTTTCACCTGAAACTTTAGTTCATCACGTGTCATTTTATGCACAACAGTGTTATGGAAATTAAAAAATAAAACAGCAACAATTTCTGATTATATATATACTAATATCAGAATAATAAAAAACAAAGTTTTGGATTTTATTCTGTCATGGTGGTAACTGTGTGCTACTCACAGAAAGATTAATTCCATATGAATTTCCAGATGCTTCTGTCTTCACAGTTGCAATACAAAATAATGATATTTAGATGCCCTGATATTGGTCATACTAATCTGCTTGAGGGAGTCAGTTTTTCTCTCTTTTTCTCTCTGTCCTTCCTACCCTCTCTCTTTCCATCCTTCCTCTCCTCTCTTTTCTTTTTAAGCTATACTTTTTTTTTTTTAATAACATCACAATAGGTGTTCTGTTCTCTATTTTTTTCTTATGATAAATTTTATTTCAGATTTTTATTGCCTTCCATTTTATCAGGAAACTCCAGAGTGTAAACTAAGGTTGAAACTATCCCATCTATTGTAATAATCATAGATGGTGTGTTTAGACAATTTTTTATTTCACATATTAAGAGTGGTCTAGGGGGTGTTAACCTAGATAACATATTCAAAAGCAGAGACATTACTTTGCCAACAAAGGTTCATCTAGTCAAGGCTATGGTTTTTCCTGTGGTCATGTATGGATGTGAGAGTTGGACTGTGAAGAAGGCTGAGCGCCGAAGAATTGATGCTTTTGCACTGTGGTGTTGGAGAAGACTCTTGAGAGTCCCTTGGACTGCAAGGAGATCCAACCAGTCCATTCTGAAGGAGATCAGCCCTGGGATTTCTTTGGAAGGAACAATGTTAAAGCTGAAATTCCAGTACTTTGGCCACCTCATGCGAAGAGTTGACTCATTGGAAAAGACTCAGATGCTGGGAGGGATTGGGGGCAGGAGGAGAAGGGGACGACAGTGGATGAGATGGCTGGATGGCATCACTGACTCGATGGACGTGAGTCTGAGAGAACTCCGGGAGTTGGTGATGGACAGGGAGGCCTGGCCCGCTGCCATTCATGGGGTCGCAAGGAGTCAGACACGACTGAGTGACTGAACTGAACTGAGCTGAACTGAGGGGTTGTTAACAAGGTCATGTGCCAAATTAATGGTATCTCTTGGAGCTGACAATCAGTCTCCTACTCTCTAGGGAAGTTTTCTTTTCTTCTGTACTCTGCAGGCATTTATAATTTTCTTGATTTTCAAGTCATTGAGCACAAATTATATGTAGGAGAGGAATCTGGTCAAAAAGTAATTATTAACCCAATACAAGGAATTTAAATGATTACTCTGAAAATCATCAGTAAGACTGGTGAATGATGCTCAGAAAATGGCTAGGAATCATGGTAGCTAACATCTGGAGTGACACCACAATCTTGTGCCAGGAACTCTATGAAGACAAACCCACTCCTGTCTTTGAACACTGGATGTTACTAATGCTGCTCCTTCCCCATAAAGAAAACAATATGTTGGCTTTTTGGCTTTACTCATGGAAGGAGCTTGATCTCTTTCTGAAAAAAAAAAAAAAAAAAAAAAAAAAAATTCAGTGCTATGCATTCATAAAAAGAGATGATAATTATCTATGCATTAGAAATATATCAACAATTAAAAGAAATATTCAGTTCCTAAATCATTGAAAGATTTATTTATTTATATTAAAAGTGTTGCATTTGCATATTAAAGTTAGTATTTTAATATAATTTTATATCTTTAATTCATTTATTCTTCTCAAAGAATTCCTAGTATGTACAGGGAATAGTTTTTCCCCTTTTATATAATTAAGAACACCGTTATCAGTGAGTTCTAAATATTTGGGTAATATTTGAAAGTGAACATCAAAATGACCAGAATCCAAAAATAATTTTGATGTAGTGAAAGATGAAGGCACAAATGTAGAACCAGTGTGTAGAATGATGGCATTTTATCTCAATATTTCTTAAAATTGAGTATGCAAATATGCATATTAAATTCACTGTATGTTTTTAGAGTTGCAAAGTCATCAAAAATTCAAGTAGTTATATTAAAACCAATGATGAGATGAAAGTCACTTTTATTATGTCTTATCTATTTGTTCTTTATTCTCAGATTGTTGTGTACTTTTAAGCTGTACTTCTTTGTAATTTGTGCTACAGCAAATAGAAAACTTTTGCAAGACTCTTTTGGCAATCCTTTAGAAAATATCAAAAGCTTTCAGCTTGCATTGTTATTTTTGAAAGCCAAATGCTTTGTCTGTAAATAAGGATAAAAATCAAAAGAATTGAATCTGTAAAAATAGCTCCAAACACATACTACACTATTTCCTCTTAGAACAACAATTTAGTATACTCAATTGATAGATATCTGTACAAATACATCTAATATTTGAACTCTGTAGTAACTTCACTAAGTATAGAAGCGAATGGGATAATCTTTGATTATCCTTATGAGGAAGACCTATGAGAGTTCTTTTAAAATAAAGTATTTTTTTTTAAATACCTTACATTTAATTGAATAAACAAAGTAAAATTTATACTCTTTCTCAGGTCTAAATTGTAACAGGAAAAAATAGGGAGAGAAAGGAGAGGAGGTGTCATAACTAAATTCCATTTACCCTTCTCCTGTTATTGGTCTCAATTCTCCCGTAAATGCTCACTACCTGATGCCTAAAGAGCCAACTTTTTGTTTCCAGATGTGTTTAAGCCAGCTACATTTGTTATTGTGATGAAGCAACTTATTAAAATTGTGCAAAAATATGAAATGAGGATGATTTTTTTCTCCATGAAACAAAGTTGAAAGGTTTTGTTGGTCTTGACAAAGACTAAATTGGTTTGCCAATGACTTTTTATGAGGGTATAAAATTTAAATATCTCATTCCATATTAATAAACAAGAAATGTCACAGCCATTACTGATTTCTGGCCTTCATATATGAATGTGAGCTCCCCAACTGCAATCCAGCAGTGCTGCCACCCCCCCATAGTGATTGCTGAGAAGCTAGAGGAATGCAGGAAGCAAGGTGAGCAAGGAAACAGGATTGGCCCCAGATAGCTGACGTGCATATGAAAAGAATGAATTCAGTGAGTCCAGAGACTACCATCTTCCCATACATCAGTTCAGTCGCTCAGTCGTGTCTGAGTCTTTGTGACTCTGTGGACTGCAGCAAGCCAGGCTTTCTTGTCCATCGCCAACTTCTGGAGCATGCTCAAACACATGCCATCAGGGTCTATTTGCCATGAAGTGTTGGGACCAGATGCCATAATGTTAGTTTTCTGAATGTTGAGTTTTAAGCCAACTTCATCATTCTCCTCTTTCACTTTCATCAAGAGGCTCTTTAGTTCTTCACTTTCTGCCATAAAGGTGGTGTCATCTGCATATCTGAGGTTATTGATATTTCTCCTGGCAATCTAGAATGCTAAATTCCTTAACTTGATACCTGATCTTTGATGTTCAGACTGTCTGCTCCCTTTGTTGCAAATCTATATACAGCCTGATTTACCCCCTGCCTCCTTGGAGCAGTTTTCTCAGAGCTACTGAGATGCTGTCTCCCGGGCTCAGAGTCTTAAACATTCCCATCAAATAAAATAACTCTACTTTCAGGTTGTGATTATACTTTTTTAGTCGATAGGGGGGAACTGTAAAAGGTTAGCAAAAGCCAGTTGGAAAGTTTCTGCTTTCAGATTGTTTTAAAATGTCTGGGTCTTAATGTTGTTGAAAAGACAGTTTAACTAGAAATGGTAAGGATGCATTTGGGGCTGAATTTTTTTTTGCAAAACTGTTATCAGCAGGTTAAAATAGGAGAGAGAATAGCCTTGTTTTTGTATTTAAATGCTAGTGAATAAAAGCATATGAATGTATTTTATGTGAAACTAAATTATATCAGTTCAGTCACTTAGTTGTGTCCGACTCTTTGCAACCCCAGGACTGCAGCACACCAGGCTTCCCTGTCCATCACCAACTCCTGGAGCTTGCTCAAACTCATGCCCATCAAGCCGGTGGTGCCATCCAACCATCTCATCATCTGTCGTCCCCTTCACCTCCTGCCTTCAATCTTTCCCAGCATCAGGGTCTTTTCCAATGAGTAAGTTCTTCACATCAGCTGGCCAAAGTATTAGAATTTCAGCTTCAGCATCAGTCCTTCCCATGAATATTCAAGACTGATTTCCGTTAGAATTGACTGGTTTTATCTTCTTGAAGCCCAAGGGATGCTCAAGAGTCTTCTCCAACACCACAGTTCAAAAGCATCAATTCTTCAGCACTCAGCTTTCTTTATATTTAAAACTATAGTATTTAAGATATGGTAAAAAGGTAATGCTAAGGTTTTATTTTTACTTAAGACTTGATATCTCATACTGATATCTTCAGTAACACTGAAGAAGCTGAAGTTGAATGGTTCTATGAAGACCTACAAGACCTTTTAGAACTAACACCCAAAAAAGATGTCCTTTTCATTACAGGGGACTGGAATGCAAAAGTAGGTAGTCAGGAAACACCTGGAGTAACAGGCAAATTTGGCCTTGGAGTACAGAATGAAGCAGGGCAAAGACTAATAGAGTTTTGCCAAAAGAACCCACTGATCATAGCAAACACCCTCTTCCAACAACACAAGACAAGACTCTACTCATGGACATCGCCAGATGGTCAACCCCAAAATCAGATTGATTATATTCTTTGTAGCCAAAGATGGAGAAGCTCTATACAGTTGATGTATGGCAAAACGAATACAATATTGTAAAGTAAAAATAAAAATAATAATAAAATAAATAAATAAATAAAAGCTGAAAAAAAAAAAAAAAAAAACAAGACCTGAGCTGACTGTGTCTCAGATTATGAACTCCTTATTGCCAAATTCAGACTTAAATTGAAGAAAGTAGGGAAAACCACAAGACCATTCAGGTATGACCTAAATCAAATCCCGTATGATTATACAGTGGAAGTGATAAATAGATTTAAGGGACTACATCTGATAGATAGAGTGCCTGATGAACTATGGACGGAGGTTCGTGACATTGTACAGGAGACAGGAATCAAGACCATCCCCATGGAAAAGAAATGCAACAAAGCAAAATGGCTGTCTGGGGAGGCCTTACAAATAGCTGTGAAAAGCAAAGGAGAAAAGGAAAGATAGTCCTATTTGAAGGCAGAGTTCCAAAGAATAGCAAGAAGAGATAAGAAAGCCTTCCTCAGCACTCAATGCAAAGAAATAGGGGAAAACAACAGAATGGGAAATACTAGAGATCTCTTCAAGAAAATTAGAGATACCAAGGGAACATTTCATGCAAAGATGGGCTCGATAAAGGACAGAAATGGTATGGACCTAACAGAAGCAGAAGATATTAAGAAGAAATGGCAAGAATACACAGAACTATACAAAAAGATCTTCATGACCAAGATAATAACAATAGTGTGATTACTCACCTAGAGCCAGACATCCTTGAATGTGAAGTCAAGTGGGCCTTAGGAAGCATCACTATGAACAAAGCTAGTGGAGGTGAGGGAAATCCAGTTGAACTATCCAAATCCTGAAAGATGATGCTGTGAAAGTGCTGCACTCAACATGCCAGCACATTTGGCAAACTCAGCAGTGGCCACAGGATTGGAAAAGGTCAGTTTTCATTCCAATCCCAAAGAAATGCAATGCCAAAGAATGCTCAGACTCCTGCACAATTGCACTCATCTCACACTCTAGTAAAGTAATGCTCAAAATTCTCCAAGCCAGGCTTCAGCAATACTTGAACCGTGAACTTCCTGATGTTCAAGCTGGTTTTAGAAAAGGCAGAGGAACCAGAGGTCAAACTGCCAACATCTGCTGGATCATGGAAAAAGGAAGAGAGTTCCAAAAAAACATCTATTTCTGCTATATTGACTATGCCAAAGCCTTTGTGTGGATCACAATAAATTGTGGAAAATTCCTACAGAGATGGGATTACCTGACCACCCGACCTGTCTCTTGAGAAACCTGTATGCAGGTCAGGAAGCAACAGTTAGAACTGGACATGGAACAACAGACTAGTTCCAAATAGGAAAAGGAGTCAATATACAGTCAATATACAGTCAAAGCTGTATATTCTCACCCTGCTTATTTAACTTATATGAGAGTACTACATGAGAAACATGGGCTGGAAGAAGCACAAGCTGGAATCAAGATTGCCAGGAGAAATATCAATAACCTCAGATATGCAGACGGCACCACCATTATGGCAGAAAGTGAAGAGGAACTAAAAAGCCTCTTGATGAAAGTGAAAGTGGAGAGTGAAAAAGTTGGCTTAAAGCTCAACATTCAGAAAACTAAGATCATAGCTTCTGGTCCCATCACTTCATGGCAAATAGATAGGAAAACAGTGGAAACAGTGTCAGACTTCATTTTTGGGGGCTCCAAAATCACTGCAGATGGTGATTGCAGCCATGAAATTAAAAGATGCTTACTCCTTGGAAGGAATGTTATGACCAATCTAAACAGCATATTGAAAAGCAGAGACATTACTTTGCCAACAAAGGTCTGTCTAGTCAAGGCTATGGTTTTTCCAGTAGTTTTATATGGATGTGAGAGTTGGACGGTGAAGAAAGCTGAGTGCCGAAGAATTGATGCTTTTTAAGAGTGGTGTTGGAGAAGATTCTTAAGAGTCCCTTGAACTGCCAGGAGATCCAACCAGTCCATTCTAAAGGATTTCAGTCCTGGGTGCTCATCGAAAGGACTGATGCTGAAGCTGAAACTCCAATACTTTGGCCACCTCATCAAAGATTTGACTCACTGTAAAAGACCCTAATGCTGGGAAGGACTGGGGGCAGGAAGAAAAGGGGACGACAGAGGATGAGATGGCTGGATGGTATCACCAGCTCGGTGGACATGGGTTTGGGTAGACTCTGGGAGTTGATGATGGACAGAGAGGCCTGGCGTGCTGCAATTCCTGGGGTCTCAAAGAGTTAGACACGACTGAGTGATTGAACTGAACTGGTATCTCGTACAAATTTAAGCTTAGTTCTCGTGAATTCTAGCAAAGTAGGTCACCCTCACTTATTACTGCATACATGTGCCATTTCTAAGATTGCAGTGCATTCTATCCATGCCTCTGACACTGTCAAAAACTCAAGTGTTTTGTGAAATGAATATATGCTTATTGAATTTTAATTTCCTTAAACTTAGAATGAAAATGTTATTTATTTTTAATAAAAATATAAAACATTATTTAATATAAAATAATATCTCTTCAAATTTGGAAAAAAAAAAAAAAAGAAGTAAATAACACTAACTTTGAGTAAACTCCAGGAGATAGTGAAGGACAGGGAAGCCTGCATGCTGCAGTCCATGGAGTCTCTAAGAGTCTGACATGACTTAGCAGCTGAAAAACCACAACATTGCTTTTTTGGGGGTGCGGGCCTTTTTTAAATCAGGATTTTACTAAACCAAACAATTTACAGAGACATTTCTAGAATAATGAGAATAATAAAACCTCCTTTTATCATTTTGGAGGAGCTGAATCCATGCCAGGCCCTGGGCTGTGGGTTTTCCAGCCATCTTTCCTGCCCACCCCATGAACTGTATGATGATACCATCCCTTTTTCACAGATCAGGAAATAGGATTGGAAGAGCCTGGAGACCCATCCAGAACACAGAGCATGTAAGAGGTGGTTCTGGTCTGGATGGCTCTGGCACTATCCCCACTGTCTATCACAATGGAACCCCACTCAGACTGGCACAGATGGCCAGAGGTCACATCAGAGTTCCTGTGGCCAGAATTAACATTTCTTTTTGAGGGCAAAGCTAGAAATGTGCTAATACATATTAAGCACACACACTGAAGCTGACACTCCAATACTTTGGCTGCCTCATGCGAAGAGTTGACTCATTGGAAAAGACCCTGATGCTGGGAAGGATTGGGGGCAGGAGAAGGGGACAACAGAGGATGAGATTTCTGGATGGCATCACTGACTCGATGGACATGAGTCTGGGTAAACTCTGGGAGTTGGTGATGAACAGGGAGGTCTGACACGCTGTGACTCATGGGGTCCCAAAGTGTCAGACATGACTGAGCAACAAGTGAACTGAAGTGAACTGAACTTTTAGCTTTAGATTTGTTCATATCAGATTTGTTTATGTTGTAAATGTACATAGTAGACTTGACATTATATGTGTATAAGACTTGAATCTAATATATTTTGAAATCTACTAATTTATCAAATACTTTATTTGAAGTTAATCCAGACACTTTACCTTTAAATCTACAAGATCTCCTGCCGAGGTCCAGCCCCGGCTGATCCAGGGTATTTGAAGGAGAGATGGCTAGGCGACCTATTCAAATGTTAATTAGAGATAATAAAGAGTAATAGAATGAGGATAGCTCAGTAGGAAAATTCAGTGGAGAAAAGAAGCTGAGTGGCTTGGTTTACGGGGAAAATCAATATAACTCGTGACACCAGGTTAGCTCTGACCACAGAGGCCACAGGCGCCCTCTCGAATAGCGGAAGGTGCCCCACCTTAGACACCTTCTCGAGTGGGTCTTAGAAGCCCAGGCAAATAAATGGTCGCAGAGGATATCCGCGCTCCAGATGGACACTCAGCTGGAAGTTAAAGGGAAGAATGACATGGGGAGACCAAGCGTTGGTGAGCAAGGCCCATAGCTTTATTTTCAACAGGGGCTTTTATACCCTAAGTTACACATAGAGGATAATAGGGGATGCGAAGTCAGCAGTCTTTGATGCTTATCAAAAACCAGGGTTTCTTTCCTGCAAATTTATCGTATACAAATGGTTTAGGTGATTTACATCATCTTCTGGCCAGAGGCCTATTAACATTTTATGACTCTTGACAAGCACTTATCAACAAAGACTTATTTTCTCTAAGAGTAATTATTTTAAGGTTTGGGCCATCTTCCGAAGATAAGATTACGTTCCTATAGGGTGGATGTGTAATGGGTTTACAAAGGAAAGAATTTACTACCTTAAGGGTCTAAAGTTACTAACACTAAGGCCACTACTTATTTTTTCTGCATACCAACTATATTAATTAATACACATTCAAGGATACAATTCAGGGGATGTGGGAACTTGGCAACAAACATTGGCTCATCAATGAAATCTTTTACTAGTTTTATTCTGACAGTTTCTAATTCTCTGAGGGGCTCTAAACTATTTGAATATCTTAAGCTTCCCGTGCCTCTGGAGGCTGGGAGACTGTAAACAATCGTATGCATAGCTGTAGGTGTCCGGGTAAACTTGTCAGGCGAGTTAGAGAGCCATCTGAGGGGTTTGGGTTTAAACACTCCTAATTGCCCAGGAACTTTATTAATTGGAGCTGTAAGTTAACTCTTTGACAGAGAGAGTGAGATGGTGGTGGGGGACAGCCCCCAGTAAAGTCAGAGGTGAGAGCACAAAGCAATAAAGTAGGCAGACTCTGGTTTTTGGGGGGTAGATGCTCAAGAATATCCGGGGGCACTCCCGAGGCTCGATCCCGCCTTTGCGTATGCCAAGCCTTCTTCCTCATGACCTTTGTCACGAGTGGAATGTCTCTCGCCGGCTCCCGGCAATCTCCCCTTTAAAAAAAAATTCAATTATATTTCTAAAGCAACTAACATTTTCTGGGAATATTTACTGCAGTCTTGTTTGGTTGATGGTGCTGTTGCTTCAGTGTTGTAGAAAGAGTTTATATTAAATGTGACGTGTTGATTTGACTCCCTGGATGTTCAGCAAGACAATGATTAAGATCTTTCTTTAATCCAAACATATCTAATTTAACTAAATATAAAGGTAATACTCAGGTCTTTTGTGCTTCAATGTGTAACTCAGGCCTGTATCTAAAAATTTCACAAACACTGAAGATTTGGAGAATGATTAAACTAGGAATAATCATCAATAGTAGAGTGGATTCAGCTCACCAAATATGTACAAATATTTACCAAATGAAGGAGTCTTTTTACACTTTACAAAAGTGAAAGAATTAATATATCCTGTTATTTCAAATAACAATGTAAGTGTAAACCAATTTAATATAAAAAAGTAAAAAAGATGATAATTCATTTTTTCTTTATGTCTTTGACTTCAAAAAATTGGTGCTTTAAAGATTCCATTTGCTTATTATTAATTTTTAAAGGATCAACTAAGGAATTTGTTCTTAAATATGTTGTAAATGCAAATTGGTGAAAATCTCTTGGGTGGCTAAAGTCAATATCCAAGGATATATCTTTTGAGAAAGTCCTACTGGTTGTACCCCCAGAAACCTGAGTGACTAGACCATAGCCTGAGATGTGACCATCTGTATTTCAGGGCTGAAAGATGTCTATTTTCCAAGGGTAGACTCACATTGATAAAATTCATCAGACTGGGAAGAAAATTAAATAGGAAACTGATTCATTTATGATGAGAAATAGAGCCTCTAAGGAAATACTCTTGGATACAACAAATTCATTCAATATGTGCAAGAAAAATTTGCATAGTTCTCCTATGATTTATTATGTATTGATATGAAAATGTCAGTTTTACAGCCATTTTTCTCATTTCCATTTTCTTTGGGAAATCTTCACTAAAGCCTGTATTTCATACTACACAATGTAATATCCTCTTCTTTACCATCCCCAAAAGGGCATAAAAATCAAATATTGTTGACAAGTGTAAGGTCTATCGAACCAATTTTTTTAACCTTTATCTATTGTGAGGACACTCAGCCAAATTTCCACCTAAGAGAATTTAATTCTGTGCTTGCATGCATGCTAAGTCACTTCAATCATGTCTGACTCTTTGCAACCGTATGGACTGTAGCCTACCAAGCTGGCCATGCTCACGTCTATCTAATGTCATTCTAATTGACAGTACATTTTGTGTAGTTGGTGCTTCCTTTGGATTTGAGATGCATAGTCCCTCAGAGATGCCTTTATTCCAGGGCACAGAATGGCTATTCAACTTCCATTATGTCCCTTCAGAATCCCTGAGGCAATCAGCTTCTCTTCATATTCTGGGGTTGATGCTTCTCACTCACCCATGTCATTTCCCAATACAGAGTACACATGATCCTGCTTTCCCCTCCACTACTTTAAAAAAGTCTTATGGGAAATTTACCATCTTTATTGATAAAGTTTGAGTTTCTGGATGAGTTCACATTTAAAGTGCCCTCTTTCTACTTTATTTCAAAACATTGCATATTCTCAAAGCAGAATCAAATGTGTTTTCTTATTCTTGAAATTTTTCAACAGCATTCTAATTTAATAAATGTACCTAATAAAACTGTTTGGTTTGAGAGAAAATTTGACGTATTAATAAGTTTATAGTTTGTCCACTTATAAAAACTAAAAGTTCAACTATTTTTTTTGTTTCTCACAAAGACATCTTGTTTAAAAATCTTGTCATGTTTCTGTATTAGTTAGTAAGGTTTGATAAAAATGTTGAAGATTATCAATAACATTTTTGTTGGCAGCACATGGCTGGTGTGTGTGTGTGTATGTGCGCGTGCTAGTCACTCTGTCATGTCCAACTTGTTGCAACCCCATGGAAGCCCACCAGGCTCCTCTGTCCAATGAATTTTCCAGGCAAGAATACTGGAGTGGGTTGCCATTCAACAGTGACAAACACATAGTGACAAACACACATATTCTTGAATATGAATATATTTATTTATATCTAAGTGTGGAAAAGATTTTAACAATGAATTAAATAAAGCATTTAACATTCATAAAGAATTTCCCTTTTTTAACTCATTTTCTTTTACAATGAAACTTTTAGAGCCTAAAATGTAAGTTTAGTTCTTTTCTAATATGCTAAGCATGTTCAAAATGATATAAATTCTATATCAATGTAGCAAACCTACATTAACCTCATAATCAATACTATTGCAGTTGATAGTCAATATTAACTCAAAGTTTTTGTACAATTCAAAAAAATTATTAAAATTGCAATTATACATCTTATCAGCTATCTAATGAAAATTTTTACGTTACCATTAGGATGAAATTATTCCAAAGATCTAGGGAACTCTATCTCAATAGAACAATTTTTCCCCATGAAAACTATGACAAACCTAGACAGTATATTAAAAAGCAGAGACATCACTTTGCCAGTAAAGGTCTTTATAGTCAAAGCTATGATTTTTCCAGTAGTTATGTATGGATGTAAGAGTTGGACTATAAAGAAGGCTGAGCACTGAAGGACTGATGCTTTTTTTGTTTTGTTTTGTTTTGTTTTGAAGAATAAGTGCATTTTTTAATTTTATTTTATTTTTAAACCTGAAACACTGTATTAGTTTTGCCAAACATCAAAACGAATCTTTGTGATGCTAGAGGAGACTCTTTAGAATCCCTTGGACAGCAAGGAAATCAAACCAGTCAATCCTAAAGAAAATTAACCCTGAATATGCATTGGAAGGATTGAAGCTGAAGCTGAAGCTCCAAATTTGGCCACCTGATATAAAGCACTGACTCATTGGAAAAGACCCTGAAACACTGAAGGCTAAAGGAAAAGGGGCAGCAGAGGATAAGATGGTTAGATAGCATCATTAACTCAATGGACACGAATTTGAGTAAACTCCAGGAGATAGTAGAGGACAGAGGAGCCTCACATGCTACAGTCCGTGGTTTGCAAAGAGTCAGAAATGACTGAAGCAGCTGAACACTCAAGCAAGTAATCTAACTAGCTCAGTAACAGAGCAAGCTGTTTGCCCAGACAAGTGCTATATGATTTCCTAAAAATGTTTTAACATTTTTCTCAGGAGAACTGTCAGTAGTTGTGCCATTCCTTTAACACTTCCTCAGTGTGTAGGCTTGTTTCTGTCAGAGGATCTTTGTATTTGCTGTTCCCTACCCATCTGCCCCCTTTATGAGTTAGTCTCTCACTTTGTTCACATCCTGATTCAAATTTTCCCAACTCAGATTCCTTCCTAGCCATTCTATTTAAATTCACTCTGTTCTCTACCTCTTTAAATTTCAAACACTTACATCATATATTTCACTTATGTATTAAATCTCCTCCTTCTAGGATGATCTCTTTTAGACAAGCATAGAGAGTCCACGGTATATCGCCAGATAATATTACATCCAAAATATTATAATTTCTATCTAGGACTCACCTGAGTCATCAGCTTGCAACCAACACTTTGAACCCTGGTATCTCAATCTTCATAGTCCATGGTACATAATACTTATTCAATAAATAATTTTTAATTGGTGGACAAATTTCTTTCTTTTTTTTAAATGGTCTTTTATTTGAAAAATAATTCATATGTCATTACAAAAGTCTGCCTTTTTCCAAAGCAATCATATATCCTTTCAGAATAACATGTCTTTTTAAACATGCATGCATATGCATGTGTGTATATATTTATAGGTTTATACACAAATGGGAGCATTCTAAAATAAGGTAACAGTATATCATGGAAATTATTCTATTTTAACATATAGATATCTTTCATGTTTTTTATAGCAACACTATATCTCATCCTTTGTGTGGATGTATCACAAATTGTTTAATGTCCCTAGGAGTCCTTTATGAATATTTAATACAGCATTATTAATAAATAATGTTTAACTCTTAGATGATTTCAAACAGAATAGCCTGTGTAGAGAGGCAGAGAACAGTGACAATTTTAGATAGAAATGTGTGGAGAGACACTCTAAGTTGATGATATTTGAGTTAACATCTAAGGGGAGTGAGGGGCCAAGACAAAAAAAAGTCCAAAACATAGACTTCCAGCAACTGAAATACCAAGTGCAAAGGCCCTGAGACAAAAAAAAAAAAAAAAAAAAAAAAAACAAACCTTTTTAACGTGCTTTAACAACATCAACTGGAACAGGGTGGCTTTTAGCAGTTTTCCTGGTAAAGAAGTCGGAATAATCCTAAGAAATTGGAAGGCATGAATTTTTAGAGAATGACACCTTAAAAAAACAGAAGAGATCACTTGGCTTAGGAAAAAAAGACATAATTTTTCTAAATTACCCTAATTATGATAGTTTTTTTTATTAATACAATATACTGCTTCCTTACTTCCATTCTGATACCTTTAAAACATGAAATATTTCAGGCAAGATAGTCTTTGCATTCTAATCCATAGGTGATGTTGTATATTAATACATTAATAATCATATTAGGTAAAAGGATGAAGATTTCTAAATCTCACGAAAAGGAAATGAAATAATAAACTACTCAAGTTCACTCTGGAAGTTAGTGGCAAACAAAAGATCCAAATTCAGGGATTTCTAGGAGAAGAATCTGTGAACTCTATCATGAGCTACATTATAAGAGCATTTAAGACTTTGGTTATAATTAGATGTGTCCATTTCAATAAGAAAGAAGACCAATCAGTCTTGCCAGTGGATGGACACTGCCAAATTTGCTTTTGAGAACTTCTCATTTCCAGGTTAACACATTGAGACTAACATGTTATCTTCTAATGAGCAGGTTTTAAGTGGACATCTTGCCTGGTCACCACAATAGATTCAGACTTGTGACTAAACCAGTATTTGCATAGGACTTTCCTATCAGGTCTCTAAAAAAGAAAGTGCTTTTTTTGGGAAAAAGACGCAGGTTTGATCCCTGAGCTGGGAAGATTGCCTGGAGAAGAGCATGGCAACTCTCTTCAGTATTCTTGCCTGGAGAAGCCCATGGACAGAGGAACCTGTCAGGCTACAGGGATCCGTGGGATCACAAAGAGTCAGACAACTGAGCAAGTGAGTACACACCACACATCTGTCTGTATCACTCTACATTCTAACAGTTTCATTAAAAAACAAACAAACAAAAACCTCTTAATGGAATACAGGCAAAAGCATTTAGGTCAAAGTCTGGAAGTTTTTATCTTCAATGCCAAGCATAGGGCCTTGTGCTTATAAAGTTTTGTAATAAATATTGCATTTAAGCACATATGAATTATTTAATCATTATCAAATTGTTGTTTATAGTGACTCTCCCCTGAAGAACTTGGTAAAAAGAAGACTAAGATGGGCTTCTGAGTTTAAGATCGAAATAGAGATATGCAAAGTCACATTAAGAGCAAAGAAATGCATGCAGGTGACTAAGACTTGATTGTATTCTGAGCAAATTCATTTTATTATTCAGCAATATTTATTTCCTGGATACTATTCTCAGCAAGTCTCACATAATGTGAGAAAAAATTAAATATTAGCCAGATTAATAAATTAGTATTTAGGACATTTTGGTTGCAAGTAACATAGATCCAGTTTAAAATAACTTAAGTCAAATGAGAGAGAGAGAGACAGAGAGGGGGAGAAAAAAAGAGAGATAAGACAGGAGGAAGGAAGGAAAGTGAAAGAAATGATGAAATAGTTTTATTGACCCTTGAAACAGGGAATTCCATATGATAGAGTTCGGGGTCGTCTGGACCTGGTGGCTCCAATAACACCATAGGATTTTGTCTCTGTCCATTCTTTGCGCAGACTTTCTTTGTGAATAGTAGTCACCATGTTCCCTCAATACTAAGTCCCACTGAACATGCACACAAGTAGTCTAAAATGCTAAATTCTCTCTCACCTGACATTACAGCCCAAGGCATGGGATAAAGCCTCTGAAAGAGAAATGAAAGATATACACATTGTTTAACAAAGAGTACTATCTGGAAACAATTTTTATTGTGTAATGCATTCCATATTTACTGTCCACAACCCATAATGTGTAGCTTAATTTCTTTTCAATAGAAGGTTATAAATGGTCTTCTCACTTCCAATCACCCAGGCATTCCCCCCTTTTGCAATGATAATAGTATTCCTAAAATACAGATGTTAATCTATCACTCCCCAGCTTAAAGCTTTTCAATAGCAGGATGATGATGTCAAGATAAATTCCTCATTCTTTTTCCCTGCTGCTTCAGCCTCCTCACCACCTATTATTTCAAATGCTCCGTATGTCTTTCTTCTCCAGACTATGAACACATTTTTCTTTGGTTTCTAATACTTTTATGCTTCTCTCCTCCTGGTCAAACATCTTTCATTATTTAGGACTCTGTTTACCATCTTCTTTTTCCCCCCACATTTCAAAGTTTTTGCAGGTTTCTTGATGGCAAAGATTCAGAATAATGACCCTGCATCTCCAGTACCCAGCACTTAGGAAACACTCAGTTAATTTGTATCTGTTGAGTTGATGAATGAGTGAATGAATGATGGCTGAATGAGTAACTTGACTTTCATCTGAGATCTTGATTCATCTCTCTCTGCTGTTTCTAGGTTTATCCCTGGTGAAAGAAAAATAACAAGATTAAATAACTTTCTGAGCTTCATTTAGCTTTTACCTTGAAAGCAAATTATGTATATTTTTGCCTTGCTGGATATCAAAATGGCTTTAATCACACTGGAAATAGCAGAATGATTATCTACACAACTTAAAATTATAAAAAATTCTGACTCTTTCCTAATCTGTGTTTTCCACTCAGCAGCAAAAAATGCAAACCTTTTGTCATCACCAGTTCCTGTCACTGAAGAAAACAGCAATGCTTGGTTAATGGCTCAAGGGAAAATAAAATGAACCCACTGAGTTCTCTGTTTTATTTATTCTATTATGATATTTTATAGTATGCAATTTCATTTATGGCACTATTTATCATTAAGTAATATGCCATAAGTGGTGTGACAGGGCTTGAAATAATGAGAAGATATAAATATAGTATTTTAGCTGTTTTAACTTCAAATTTAGGGTTGAAAAGCATGCTAAGGCATCTAAAAGTGTAATTTCTAGGGGACAGTGATTCAAACAAACACATTGGAAAGTTCTAGAGAGTAAACTTGTCCTCAAATGCTTTGAGCAGTTTAAACCAATAACCATATTGTCCACTTGGAATAATCTTAAAGGATTTAAATGCATTTGCTAAAATAATATAAAATATTAATTCTACTTTCTTCCAAAAACAACTTTCAAAATATTCCTGTGCCATTAAGAATTTTGAGAATACTGTTACTTCAGTATCTTTAAAGTAGTTTATATCTGTTTGTTTTTCCTTTTGTTGTTCATATGAGCTAACAGAATAATCATATGCCTTTACAATTCTGTATCTCCATTTAAATTAACTCTCAAATTATCTAGTTTTTTTTTTTTTAGCATTCAGTTCACAAGGTAAGTTTCTTCCACTATGTCTCTCATTCCTTTTGAGGCAGCTAACTGCATAAGATGCTCTCTGACCCAAACTGGAAGGTCATCTGCTAGGTTTAAGTTGGGGCTGCTTTGTCCACATGTAACACTGTTTTAATACAGCTGTTATGAGGAATTAGCACAGGTGTTCTTTGCTGATTGACCCAATGCAGTGATTTTTCTTTCTTTTTTTTTTTTAATTTAATTTTATTTTTAAACCTGAAACACTGTATTAGTTTTGCCAAAAAGAGAAGCATAGGTTTAATCAGACTGGACAGATACAATATCTAATCTTCTTTCATAACTGTATTCCAATTCTGTTTCTCTGGATCTTGGTTTCTAATTTGAATAGGGGGGAAATATTACTATTATAAAAGGAAACATTAAATGATATAACACACCAGGGACACAATAGACACTTCACAAGTACTAATCACCTCTGCAGATTGTGTCCTAGAGGTCACTCTACCTAACATATGGTTTTGAGCCACAAAATGTAAATTTCAGTCAATATCTTTAGAATACAATTTCATGTGATAAAGAAGGAGCAGATAAGGAATAAAACTATGTACATGTGTTCCAGCTTCAATACACCTGTCCTTCTCCTTTGTCTTTATTTAGCACTTCATCCCTCAAACAGCTTTTATTTTTATTCATTCTTGCTACTTGATATTGCTTTACCAACTTAGGTTTCCAAGCAATGTAGCAGGATTTGGACCCATTCTCCTCATTCCTTATAATAGGTGAAGATTAAGACTCTGTTAAAAGAAGAAGAGTTTTATTAGATATTTATTAGAAACTTACTTGGAGATACCCAGTAGGGAGTTTGATATATAACTCTCCTAAAAATACTAGTGGATCAGAACTCCAAAAGAAGCAATGCTTTAAGCCAAAATTAAGATTTTCTAATGGAGAAAGCTCAGTTCTGATGACTAACCACTGGGGATAATAATTCTGAACTGAAGGCAAGTTAATTGCATCTCCATGTATATGAGTTCTGCCATTTATATGAGTGGGCCTCCATATCATTCCCGCTGTAAAAGTACTGTTCGTTGGTCAAGAATGGATCCAATATTAAAATTCAATCTTTGGGTCTTCTGGAAAAATGGCTCATAATTCAAACACATCTTTTTTTATATTCACCTAAGACCTATTTGTTAATAGCTCTGTGACAGACTGAAGAACAAAAGAAAAAGGGAAGTTCAATATTTGTCATTAAAGTGCTTCACCAGGAAACAAGGTTCTAAAGCCTGAGTTTTTAACTGCTTTGAGTGATTATCCCAAGTATGATCTGAATAATATTTTTTTAAATAAATATATTTTTAAATTTCTTGGTTATTTAGAAAATAATCTTTATTATTATTTTTATTAGGAAATATATTGACACTTATCAACCTTCACTTAAAAACTAGCTTGCCAAGTTTTTAGTTTGTTTTTTTTTTCTTCTATAGCTAACTTCAGAGTATCAATTAAATGAATCTTACTTGCAGGTTAGTTTAAAAAGAAAGAGTAACAAAAAATTCACTGGCTTATATTTATATATAGGCTTAAGATAGTATAGCTAGATTCATTAACTCAGAAATTTTCATTTTATTTCCTTCTCTTGGGTCTTCTGCCTTTTGTCTGAGCTTTAGATGGTAGCTTCTCACAAATCTAGGCTTTGTTTTCACATCCAGGAATAAAATGACTTCCACCAATTCCAAAAAAAGTCTTATTATATATTCCTAATACTTGCTAGACACACATCTGTTTGTGAAGGAAAGGAAAAATGATCAGTAATCAGACCTGAGTCATTAAAAGAAGCATGAAATTATGATGACCAGCCTAAAAAATAATGTTCACAACAGATAAGGTATGATACTACAACACAATTTTTTGCCAATAGTTTAAATGTTTGTATATATATATATGTATGTGTGTGTGTGTGTGTGTGTATGCTAAGAAACATATAACCTTCTTAGAAATATGAATGATTTGTGTTTTTATTGCTAAAGCAGATATGTGCCAACCACACTGTTCTCTAAATGTGTTTATATAGTAACATTTTTTTTTAAATCACAGTGTTATTTTTCCACTGGATATCAATAGAGAGGAGATAAAAAGTTCTATATAAATTATAGACAAGAGAAATAAAACAAAAAGCTCAGAGACTTTGATATATGTATGATCAGTTCCTTTGGCAAGTTGCTATTATCTAAATGTGTATTTTATCATGATGTTCTATTTTAAAACAACTGTACTGAAATTTAAAGAAAATGAAATATTATTGATATTCATTTAATTTTCAAGTTTATTCTCCATCGGAAAATTGTTTTAATAACAATGTTATGCTATGTTTTGAGTTTTTAAACACTTTTTAATGAAAAGATAGATATATATTTCCTATGGTCTAATGATGAATTTATGAAAGATAGCAAATAAATAAATCCTCTGCTGTGTGATCACACTTACAAAATATATTGGAAAGTTTGTTTTTTTTTGAGGAAAATAATCTATTATATAAGTACATATCATGTTCAACAAATTGCAAGTATTTGGTCACTACAATTTTGTTCAATTAAATTTTATTTCTTATAAACCTATATTCAGAGCAAAAATTTTAATGTCCTTATATATTTTTGTAATAGGGCTCAAATGATAGAAGTGTCAAGTTGGCATAAGTAAAATATTTGATTTAAAATGCCCAGAATTGATGCTAGTTATCAAACATTTTTTATACCCCCCAAAAATAAATTTTACAAAGATTAAATGCTTCTATAATTAAAATGTTATTATTTACTGAGAGAACTTAATATGGAAAAGTGTACAAACAAATGAAAAGGGAGGTAGGTTATAGAGATGAATGCATAAATGAAGTTCCTCTTTGAAATTTTAGAATACATGAAGTATTCATTAAAATGATATCTTCACCCAGGGACATTCCCATCAACTGAATGGCTAAATACAGACTTAACCAAGATTTTGTATCTTCTAAAACTGTAGTAATAAAAAAAAATTATGAGGTGGGATATGACAACAAAGCAAATAGTCCTTTGGGGAACAATTCAGCTCATTGTAAGAACAATGAAAATAATTGAATGCCATGGAGAATATTTAGGGCTTTCCTCATAGCTCAGTCAGTAAAGAATCTGCCTGCAATGCAAGAGATTCAGGTTCAGTTCCTGGGTCAGGAAGATCCTCTGGAGAAGGAAATGGCAACCCACTCCAGTATTCTTTTTTTTTTTTTTTTATACATCCTACAACTTTGATAAACCTTGAAAATACTATGCTAAGTAAAGAACCAGATGCAAAAAGTAAATAGCAAATGAAGCAACTGACAAACAACTAATCTCGAGAATATACAAGCAACTCCTACAGCTCAACATCAGAAAAATAAATGACCCAATCAAAAAATGGGCCAAAGAACTAAATAGACATTTCTCCAAAGAAGACATACAGATGGCTAACAAACACATGAAAAGATGCTCAACATCACTCATTATCAGAGAAATGCAAATCAAAACCACTATGAGGGACCATTTCACACCAGTCAGAATGGCTGCGATCCAAAAGTCTACAAGCAATAAATGCTGGAGAGGGTGTGGAGAAAAGGGAATCCTCTTACACTGTTGGTGGGAATGCAAACTAGTACAGCCACTATGGAGAACAGTGTGGAGATTCCTTAAAAACCTGGAAATAGAACTGCCTTATGATCCAGCAATCCCACTGCTGGGCATACACACTGAGGAAACCAGAAGGAAAGAGACACGTGTAGCTCAATGTTCATCGCAGCACTGTTTATAATAGCCAGGACATGGAAGCAACCTAGATGTCCATCAGCAGATGAATGGATAAGAAAGCAGTGGTACATATACACAATGGAGTATTACTCAGCCATTAAAAAGAATACATTTGAATCAGTTCTAATGAGGTGGATGAAACTGGAACCTATTATACAGAGTGAAGTAAGCCAGAAAGAAAAACACCAATACAGTATACTAACGCATATATATGGAATTTAGAAAGATGGTAACAATAACCCTGTCTACGAGACAGCAAAAGAGACACTGATGTATAGAACAGTCTTATGGACTGTGTGGGAGAGGGTGGGAAGATTTGGGAGAATGGCATTGAAACATGTAAAATATCATGTATGAAACGAGTTGCCAGTCCAGGTTCGATGCACGATACTGGATGCTTGGGGTTGGTGCACTGGGAGGACCCAGAGGGATGGTGTGGGGAGGGAGGAGGGAGGAGGGTTCAGGATAGGGAACACATGTATACCTGTGGCGGATTCATTTTGATGTTTGGCAAAACTAATACAATTATGTAAAGTTTAAAAATAAAATAAAATTTAAAAAATAAATAAATAAAAAAAATAAACTCATCTGATTTTTAAATTGAGATAAAATTATACGTAACAGTAAATCATTTTAAGGGGCACAAGTCAGTGGTGTTTGGTGCATTCACAATGATATATAACCACTACCTCTCTGTAGTTTAAAAATATTTTCATTACTCCAGAAGGAAACTCCTGCCCACTCCAGTATTCTTGCCTAGAGAATCCTATGGACCAGCGGAACCTGCCAGGCTACAGTCCACGGGATCTCAAGAGTCGGACACAACTTAGCGACTAAACCAACAAACTACATGGAGAATGTTAGCCTTTGCAAATGATCAGTTAATATTTAATTACTTGAGAGCATTCAAATGAGCATCAAGTTTAAGATTAAAAGCAAATAACTTTATAATGAGTGCATAATAAAAATATTTGACAGAGTTCTCAGTATATTGGTAAATTATTCACTCATTCTAAGAAGGAAATCATCGTCATCATCGTCAGTGCTAACTTAACAAATGGTCATTTTATTTAAATTTAAAATAACTTTTAAAAATGAGGAGTGGTGTAACTTTCTTACTGTTACAATTGTCAAAATGCCTAAAATGTATATTTTTTTCACCTACAAATAGAGATCCAAGATAAGAGAATTTTAAAAGTTTTTCCTTCCCAATTTGTCAGTATATGCATAATAATGGCAGATTTTTTTCAATAAAAGTGCTTCATTTACCAACATTTATCAAAATAAAGGACAGCTGATGCAACAGTAGCTGCTGGTTGATCATCTGGAAGAATAAAAGGATATATTCATAGGGAAAAAAAAATAATGTGTTATTTTCCTAACCCATCACAGAGTTTCATATTTTTAGAAGTGTTGTTTATAACTTACCAGGTAATTTTGAAAATGTGTATGATTGTAAATAAAATGGCATTTAAATATAGATTATATAAAGTTAAATTTCTTATTTTTGAATGCATATTGAAGTGGTGTAATCTTTTTAATATGTCTATGGTTATAATACTGTAACTATTAGGGCAGTTAAATTATAATGTAGTCTTTTAAAATATACCCTACAGTAACTATTGTGCTATCTCTTATCTCAATATACACTTTAATCAATAGATGTGGTTATCATGTACTATTCCTTTACATTCTTTTATATGCATTTACTGTTGATATATGTATCTTTGCATATTGAACCTCTATTCAATACGCAAAAGTCAAACTAAACATACAGCTGAGGTAATCATAATCATGAAGAAGGAATAAAAAATAACAGCAAATATTTAAATAAGCATACTTTTAGTCATCATAGCTCAGTTGGTTAAGAATCCGCTTGCAATGCAGGAGACCCAGGTTCCATTCATGAGTTGGGAAGGTCTGCTAGAGAAAGGATCAGAGAAGGCAATGGCACCTCACTCCAGTACTCTTGCCTGGAAAATCCTATGGATGGAGGAACCTGGTAGGCTGTGGTCAATGGGGTCACAAAGAGTCAGACATGACTGAGTGACTTTACTTTCACTTTTCACTTTCATGCATTGGAGAAGGAAATGGCAACCCACTCCAGTGTTCTTGCCTGGAGAATCCCAGGGATGGAGGAGCCTTGTGGGCTGCCGTCTATGGGGTCTCACAGAGTTGGGCACGACTGAAGTGACTTAGCAGCAGCAGCAGCTAGAGAAAGGATAGGCTACCCACTCCAGTATACTTGGGCTTCCCTTGTGGCTCAGCTGGTAAAGAATCTGCCTGCAATGTTGAAGACTTGGGTTTGATCCCTGGGTTGGGAAGATCCCCTGGAGAAGGGAAAGGCTATCCACGTCAGAATTCTGGCCTGAGAATTCTACAGTCCATGGACAAGATTGAGCCACTTTCACTTTTAGTTATCATCATATAGCTTTTATTTAATAAAAGTTATAACAAAGTTTTACTTCTTGTAAAATATGTTCATTCAGATAAATGTCTACTTTCTGTATTCAAATAACTAAATTTCTGTTAAGAATTGATGGAGATGGCAGAAAACAAAACTAAACACATGTTTATAACTATCCCCAGAATTAAGAATACACAACTACTAATATGGTTTTTTGATGTTTAGGAAAATTCCTCTTATAAATATTTTGTGCCTAAAAAAATGTCAGTTAAAAATAACACAAACTGAGAAATCCTAGTCAGTGATAAAAATATACTATTTTATATTAAATTCACATATGGAAATGTACTTCCATTCACTAATATTTTAATAGAAAAGGACTTGTCTCTTAGAAAGGTAAAAATCTGAATTTAAAGCCACATTGAAGGATGCTTTGTGATTTTTAATCTTTTTATTACAGTTGTCTTGTGTCTTCCACAAACTTCACTCTGGAATATTTTAATAACTTGGCTTTATCAAATCTTTCCAAGCCACTTTCTATATGATACACCTTAACTCCAATCATATAAAATTGTTTCTTCTTCGCACATCATACACCTTCACATTCACATCCATCAAGTTACAATGATCCTTATTCCACAGCTCCATGTATCCCTGAATTCAATTCAGTCAATAGTATCAGCTTGCTGGCTATTAAGCATGAGCTTTTGTTCCCTTTTCAATTACTATCATGAATTATGTAATTTAGAAAATTATCACTAGTAGAATCTTACTAGTATCTTCAACTGATTCTATTGCACTGTCACTGTTTTATAATACACTATGTTCTCATAATAATTACTTTTAATTTTAATCCTTTAATATTTAATTTAAAACAGGTCTCCAAATAATTCTCACCCTCCATTTCCACAAATCAGGCACTGCTACTCTTTTGTGAAGGAGTTTGCTTGCTTTACACACACCCCTCTCTCCTTATTTGTGCCTCATAAGAGCCTCATTTTGCAGTGGACAGTAATGGAAGGCCAATTATTTTGTTTGTTTTGTTCACTATCATTGAATTCAGAAAAGTACCTGGCACATATTAAATACTCAATAAATATTTACTTAATGAATTAAATAAATGAAACACTAATCTAGTTTATCATAATCCTTCTGGATTATCAATATAATTACTTATGAATAGGTAGTTACTTAAAAAATAGTCCACTGATTCAGATAATTATTGTTGCTCCCTAAGATATAGACTTCCCTGGGTGGCTTAGACAGTAAGGAGCCTGCCTGTAATGCAGGAGACCCGAGTCGGATCCCTGGGTCAGGAAGATCCCATGGAGAAGGAAATGGCAACCCACACTAGTATTCTTGCCTGGAGAATCCTCATGGACAGAGGAGCCTGGCAGGCTACATGGTATCACAAAGAGTCAGACTTGACTGAGTGACTAAGACTTTCAAGATACAAACTGTTTGGATGGCATATTACTTTTTTTTTTCCCCTCATCTAGTTTTTTCAGCACTAAGAATTATATTAGATGGCATTTTAATTGATGACAAAAAGAATGGCTTCCTATTTTGTTTATTATGAACAAAAAGGTTTCTATCAACAACAGGATTTCTGTAGTCTTAGGCTTATGATAACTAATACACTCAAGAAATTCAATAAATCTTTTTTTCTGGATTCATTGACATCAAACAATTAGGATTTTTTCTTTAAATATTTAATTTTACAGCATTTTCCTGATTTAATTTTGTAGTTACAAAGATTGGTGTGAACTGAATATATGTATAATAAATTCACAACAAACACTTAATTCATTCCTCTTGGGATGCAAGTGGAAGTCACACATTTAATAAAGTCTTGGTTTTTTACTAGTGCATTAAAATAGAATTGGAGCTTATAATCACATTATTTTCAGAATATATTTTAAATACACTGAAAACAAAATCACTTTTACTTACAAATGTTCACCTGTAAATATGTAAGAAAATGATGTGATGAAGGCTAGGCTTTGAAGTAAATGGATACATATGAGTTAAATAAAGCTCTCTTAGTGACAGTCAGTGAAGCAAATAAAGCCCATTACTATGACTGTGTTATGACTCTATTTTTAAGGAAAGCAGAGAAAAGAGTGACAAACTAATAGTGATAATGCAACTAGACCCCTGAAGAATACAAAAATATCAAAAAGGAAAAGAGTAATATACTATATAAGGACATGCTAGTATTTTATAATCTTTTTATTACATCCATTTGATCTCTAAAAATAATACATTTTGGAACACAGATTTAGTGATGCCCATTTTTTGAATTTGAATACAAGTACAGATGTATTGTTCAGTATAGTAACCAGGTTTATTCTGTAAGTGATTATAAGAATAAAAACAAAAATAAGTAACCTGACTGTGTATGCATAAAGTGGTAGCTATTTAAAAAAAAATATTGGAGCATAGTTGACTTACAATGTTGTGTTGGTTACAGGTGTACAGCAAAGTCAACTAGTTATACATATACATACATCTGGGGCTTCCCTGGTGGCTCAGTGGTAAAGAATCTGCCTGTAATGCAGGAGATCTGGGTTCAATCCTTGGGTCAGGAAGACCTGCTGGAAAAAAGAAATGGCTGTCCACTTCAGTATTCTGGCCTGGAGAATTCCATGGACAGAGAAGCCTGGCAGGCTACAGTCCATGGGGTCACAAAAAGTCTGATTCGACTGATTGACTTAGGCGTCCCTGGTGACTCAGTGGTAGAGAATCTGCCTGCCAGCACAGAAGACATGGATTTGATTGCTGGGTTGAGAAGATCCCCTGGATACGGAAATGGCAATTCACTCCAGTAATCTTGCCTGGGAAATCCCATGGATAAAGGATCCTGGCAGGCTACAGTCTGTGGGGTCACAAAAGAATTGGACATGATTTAGTGATTAAAACAACAACATGCATACATCTACTCTTTTATAGAGCCTTTCCCCATATAGGCCATTGCTGCTGCTGCTGCTAAGTTGCTTCAGTCGTGTCCAACTCTGTGCTCCTCTGTCCATGGGATTTTCCAGGCAAGAGTACTGGATTGGGGTGCTATTGCCTTCTCTGATATAGGCCATTATAGGGTATCAAATAGAATTTCCTGTGTTATATAGTAGGTCCTTATTAGTTGTCTATATTATCTATAGTAGTGTATATATGTCAATTCCAATCTCTAAATTTATTCCTCCCTCTTCACCCCTGGTTAAACATAAATTTGTTTTCTGCATATGTAACTTATTTATGTTTTGTAGATAAATTTATTTGTACCTTACTTGCTTTTAGATTCCACATATATGCAATCTCATAATATTTGTCTTTCTCTTTCTGACTTATTCACTCAGTATGACAATCTCTAGGTCTTTCTATGTTGCTGCAGATGGCATTACAGTAAGTCTCTTACATACAAACCTTCAAGTAGTGAAATTTCAAAGATGCAAACATATGTTCACATGTCCAATCATGTAAAGTAGTTCAAGTGTCTAGCATACATGTGTGTATCCTCTACAAGCTTTTGTGTACAAAGTCTAGCTGGAGCTAGACCTGCAAGAGGACGACTTCTTTGAACTCCTTGCTGTGTAACACAAGGGGATTACTAATGAAAGTCTGATGGACTTGGACGTCCACAGAAAGGATGACGAGAGTCAGAGGAAGAGGAAGAAGTAAAAGAAGAACCAAAGAGATTCACAATGCAGGAAATGGCAAGGGGATTTTCTTTATTTGAGAAGGCACTATTAGGATTTTGAGACAGATTTGTGGTCAGATGTGGGAGATGGTTGGGGGAGTTGAAGGTCATCAAAAGGGTACAAACTTTTAGTTATAAGATCAGTACATCCTGGGATTATAATTTACAGCAAGGTAACTATAGTTCACAATACTCTTATTGCATATTTGAACGTTGCTAAGTGAGTAGGGTTCCACAAGTTATCACCACAAGAGAAAAATGTGTGGTGTAATTATGTGTGGTGATGGGTATTAATAAATGTTTTATGGTAATCATTTTGTGATACATGCACAAATCATTATGTTATATTCTTAAAACTAATATGATGTCATATGTCAATTACATCTCAGTAGAAAAATTAACAGGCTTCCTAGGTGGTGCAGAAGCAAAGAACATGCCTGCCAGTGCAGGAGATGTAAGAGAGTGGGTTTGATTCCTGGGCTTGGAAGATCCCCTGGAGTAAGAAATTGACAACCCACTTCTATATTCTTGCCTGGAAAATTCCATGGACAGAGGAGCCTGGCAAGCTAGGGGTCGCAAAGAGCGACTGAACAACTGAGCAAATACACACACACACACACACACACGCTCAGAAAAATTAAGAATATAAGGATGGTAATGGAACATAAAGATACCAAGAAATACAAATTTAGACTTTCTTTCAAAAAACTTAAGTAATATTCAAAGTGATGCTAAAATCTTGACTCTTTCATGCACTATTGCTGAACAGAAAAATGGAGACAGAGTTATGGAGGAGAAAGAAAGAGTGGCTTTATTTCTTTGCCAGGCAAAGGGGGAACACAGTAGGCTAACACATCAAGAACTGTGCCCGGCTTCCTGGTAAATTGAGAGAGGTTATATAGTCAGGCAGGGTTATGTGATAAGGATCAAGATATTAACAGTCCGATATTCTTTCTTCTGCAAAGTTTCAAAAGGATGGGTTGTTGACAGGATTAGAGTGTGTGTAGTGTCTCATGTGGTTGCTTGTGTGCTAAGTCACTTCAGTTGTGTCCAACTCTGTGTAACCCTATGGACTGTAGCCCACCAGACTCCTCTGTCCATGAGATTCTCCAGGCAAGAATACTGAAGTGGGTTGCCATGTCCTCCTCCATAGGATATTCCTGACTCAGGGGTTGAATCCTCATCTCTTAGGTCTCCTGCATTGGCGGAGGAGAATGGTGTCAGCTGGACAGCCCTTCAGGTGGTTGAAACTCCTAATCTTGAGTTTCTCTGATCCTTTTAATCTTGCCTCAGATGATTCTGTGGCTGCTCCTCCCTTCATTAGCAATTGTTCAAACCTACTCTTTGGAACTCAGGGAAGGTCATGAAGGCTGGGCCCTTGCTTACAAGAAGTGGGAAACCAAAAAGTCTTCCATTCCTGGGATCCCCACAAGACTCTGTGTGGTTTTAAACATGTTGCAGAAATGTGAAACTAGAGATAGGGCCTCAAAAATAAACAGTGTCTTTAAAAAAAAAAAAAGAGAGAGAAAGATGAGGAAAGGGATTCTTAGGATAAGAGGCAATATATTATATCCTAGAGGCAATATGGAATATAATACAATACAAAAAAATTAAACCAGTAAAGAACTGGCATTAGCAAAAATTCATTAGCAGTAACAGGCAAAAAAGTTACATAAACCTCACAATATTGTCAGAACTCTGGATACCCTAGAAATTTCTCCAATACCTTCCTATACTTCCTCCCAGAAGCAGAATGAGGAGGGAGCAGATTAGATAGAGTCATGCCAGATAGAATTGTTACTTAACTTGTACAACATAGAAAGTAATTTCCAGTTTTCAATCATTTCTGAAAGTCAATGGTCAATAAGCAAATAAACTTTAGCTTTATTTAACCATGTTTTCTATATCTTGTTGCTTTCTTAAAGTGGCCTTCACATTCTGGTGTGATTTGGAGGTTAAGAATAAAAATAGCCACCAAGGGCTTCCCTGATGGTTCAGTGGTAATGACTGCCTGCTATTACAGGAGACATGAGTTCAATCCCTGATTCGGAAAGATCTGACATACCTGGGAGCAACGAAGTCTGTGCACCACAACTGAAGTCAGTACTCTAGAGTCTGAGAACTGCAAGTACTGAGCCCATGTGTCACAACCACCGAAGCCTATGTACTCCTGGAATCTGTGCTCCGCAAGAGAGGCCATTTCAATGAGCAGCCCGCGCATCACGACTAGAGTAGCCCTTGCTTGATACAACTAGAGAAAAAGCTTGCATGTGGCAATGAAGAACCAGTACAGCAATAAATAAATACAGAAAAAATAATTTTTAAAAAGCAGCTATCAAGAATAAAGTTAATGTATTTAATACATGATTTTTCTTAAAGTTGTACTAGTTTAACTTGTACCAAACCAGTAACGTGCAAAGCATGAGTTGCAATTAACTTTGAAAGTGAAGTCGCTCAATCGTGTCTGACTTTTTGCGACCCCGTGGACCGTAGCCTACCAGGCTCCGCTGTCCATGGGATTTTCCAGGCAAGAATACTGGAATGGGCTGCCATTTCCTTCTCCAGGGGATCTTCCCAAACCAGGGATCGAATCCGGGTCTCCTACACTGCAGACAGACACTTTACCGTCTGATCCACCAGGGAAGCCCGACATTATGCTTATTTCAAATCTACATAGCTAGTTAATTTGCACTTTGTTCTATTAAAGTTATCATTTGAACTAAAATTCACTAAAAAGATATCACCATTCTATTTCTTTTAAACATGGTTCAATATTCCTCCTGCATCAATTTTATTACACATCTTGGAAGGTTTTTCTTTCTTTTTTTTTTGGCCAGTTAAGTTCTAATGATGGGAACTTGATGCCATATCACCTTACATCTGTTCTTAAATCAGCCAGTTTTTATAAATATATCACCTTATCAAACTAAAAATAGTATCTTGTTTTAAAAATAAATTTAATATTATTCTGGTTATTTAATGAAAGCCAGATTAACTAAGCCTGAATCAATGATGCTTATTAAATATATTTTTCTTAGCTATATCATTGAAAATAAAAACACTTGGAATAAATTCTTTGGGAAGCCTTTATTCAATACATGCAAATTAAGACTATTTTTTAAAATGATAACTTTAATAGAACAATGTGCAAATTAACTAGCTATGTAGATTTGAAATAAGCACAATGTAAAGCTGATTGCAACTCATACTTTGCACCTTACTATGCTTTCCAGAAACTTCTCTATCCATGCTGTTGACAAATTTGGACTTTTCAATAGTGTGATAATATTCACTTTCCAGTGCTCTATTAAAAAGATCCAGAACATGGACAATGCCCAACTTCAGGTTAAAATGAGGCTCATAGAATCGTAATCACATGTTTATACAAGTAAGCTATTGGTCAGTTGACTGATTATAGAGGTCATTTGATAAGTCACATGTTCATTATTGAATACTCTAAAATATCTCACTGAAAAATTATATTGCATTGCTCTGTTTAAAATGTTTTCATAAATGTTTCTTCAGAGATTGAAAGAAAACTATAATTTTAGAAAGTTGTAACAAGAGATTTAAATGGTTCTTTCTGTCAAATCATATTAGAATTATGCTTTCTATATTCAGCTAAAATAATTGAGAGAGATAGTTATGTATAACAGTCTACTTTGATATGTTTTCTATCTTATTAACCACTTTCTATCTTTAGTATATAGCCTTGTTGAATTCATTACGAATATTTATACAGAATCTGAATGTTGATCCTTCAGCTTATATGATTTCTCATCCTCTTTGATTCAAGTTTTTACAATGAAATTCTATGCATGCTCTTATCAGCTAATCATCATTTCCTTTATGCTGTTGTATTTCTCTATTCTGACATATGATCATGTTTCATATGCTTAATTTTCAGTACAAATATTTCCACTTTATATCATCATGAATGTATCTGTTGATATATCTTCTCTCATAAGTTGTGATGTGGACAGAGTTAATTGCCTTGATTTTGGAGGCACAAACTACTTTGTAAAATATTCTGTGCACAGTAGGTATATTAATAGTGTCAACTTTGTGAAAGCTTAACTGTTCACTTACATACCATGCTATATAACAAATACACAAAATAGGAATGTTTTCTTAGCCTTATAAAATATCCCTGTAAAAGAATCCCATTGAAGACATACAGATGGCCAGTAGGCACATAAAAAGATGTTCAACATCACTAATTATTAGGGAAATGGAAATCAAATTTACAATGAGTTTCCACCTCACATCAGTCAGAATGACCATCATTTAAAAGTCTACAAATAAATGCTGGAGAGGATGTGGAGAAAAGGGAATCCTATATCATGGGTGGGAATGTAGCTTGGAGCAGCTACTATGGAAAACAGTAAGGAGTTTCCTCAGAAAACTAAAGCAGAATTACCATATGATCCAGCAATCCCACTCCTGGACATATATATGGAGAAAACCATAATTTGAAAAGATACATGCACCCCTATATTCATAGCAGCAGTATTCACAATAGCCAAAACATGGAAACAACCTAAATGCCCATTGACAGATGAATGGATAAAGATGTGGTTCATGCATGCTAAGTCACTTCAGTCCTGTCCGACTCTTTGTGACCCTATGGACTGTAGCCCACCAAGTTCCTCTGTCCATGGGACTCTCCAGGCAAGAACACTAGAGTGGGGTGCCATGCCCTCCTCCAGGGGATCTTCCCCACCCAGGGATCAAGCTCATGTCTCTTGTTTCTCCTGCATTGGCAGCCAAGTTCTTTACCACTACCGCCACCTGGTAAGCACAAAGAAAATGTGGCACATGTATACAATGAAATATTATGCCATCATAAAAAGGAACAAAATAAGGTCATTTGCAGCAACATATATTCAACTACTGATTATCATACTAAGTGAAATTAAGTCAGAAAAACACAAACTATATTGTTTTCACTTATATGTGGAGTCTAAATTATGGCACAAATGAACCTACATACAAAACAGAAAAAGACTCATAGACATAGAGATCAGACTTGTGTTTGCCAAGGCAGAAGAGAAGCAGAGGGATAGACTGGGAATTTGGGATTGGTAGGTACAAACTATAACATTTGGAATGTATAAACAGGGTCCTACTACATAGCACAGGGATCTATATCCAGTATTCCAGGATAAACCATAAGGAAAAGAATATTTTAAAATAATATATATGTGTGTTAAACTGAGTCACTTTGCTGTACAGCAGAGATTGGCACAAAATACAGCCACTACGGAGAACAGTGTGGAGATTCCTTAAAAAACTGGAAACAGAACTGCCATCAGTTCAGTTCAGTTCAGTTGCTCAGTCGTGTCCCACTCTTTGCAACCCCATAAATCTCAGCACGCCAGGCCTCCCTGTCCATCACCAACTCCCAGAGTTCACTCAGACTCACATCCATCGAGTCAGTGATGCCATCCAGCCATCTCATCCTCTATCATCCCCTTCTCCTCCTACCCCCAATCCCTCCCAGCATTAGAGTCTTTTCCAATGAGTCAACTCTTCACATGAGGTGGCCAAAGTACTGGAGTTTCAGCTTTAGCATCATTCCTTCCAAAGAAATGCCAGGGCTGATCTCCTTCAGAATGGACTGGTTGGATCTCCTTGCCATCCAAGGGACTCTCAAGAGTCTTCTCCAACACCACAGTACAAAAGCATCAATTCTTTGGCATATGACCCAGCAACCCCACTGCTGGGCATACACACCGAGGAAACCAGAATTGAAAGAGACACATGTACCCCAATGTTCATTGCAGCACTGTTTATAATAGCCAGGACATGGAAGCAACTTAGATGTCCATCAGCAGATGAATGGATAAGAAAGCTGTGGTGCATATACACAATGGAGTATTACTCAGCCATTAAAAAGAATACAGTTCTAATGATGGAGCCTATTATACAGAGTGAAGTAAACCAGAAAGAAAAACACCAAGACAGTATACTAACGCATATATATGGAATTTAGAAAGATGGTAACGACAACCCTGTATTCAAGAGAGCAAAAGAGACACAGATGTATAGAACAGTCTTTTGGACTCTGTGGGAGAGGGAAAGGGTGGGATGATTTGGGAGAATGGCATTGAAACATGTATAATATCATTTAAGAAACGAATCGCCTGTCCAGGTTCAATGCAAGATACAGGATGCTTGGGGCTGGTGCACTGGGATGACTCAAAGGGATGGTATGGGGAGGGAGGTGGGAGGGGGGTTCAAGATTGAAAACACGTGTACAGCTGTGGCAGATTCATGTTGATGTATGGCAAAACCAATACAATGTTGTAAAGCAATTAGCCTCCAATTAAAATAAAAAAACTTGGAAATCAACTGTATTTCAATAAAAAGTAAATAAATAAAAAGAAGGCTTTTTGTATAAAAACTGGATCTTTTCAGAAATTAACAGGATTTACTTAGAAATTACTACTAAAAATTTGTTAACAAACTCAGTATTTGTTGACACTGATTCAACCGAAAATTTTTTATGAATCCATTCAAAGTAGAAATGGCAATCAATGGAAAATATTTTTAAAGTAATGAATAAAGATTAATGGTTTTCAATTTAATTGTTATGACTTTAATTAGAAAATAATTCAAAACGATAGTCCTTAATTAGGGTAATGTACATCCATGAAGTATTTGTCAATACACAGATTTACAGAAGATAGTTTAGAGAATGAATGAAGAAAAAAAGGTGAAAATCCACTGCCCTACATATTAACTGTGTAACTTTGAGCAAGTTAAAAACGTTTTTGGATTTTTTAACTCTTTCATGTTAATTTCCTAAACACTGACAAATATTTTGTGAAGTCATTCCAATATTTTCTTATTGAGATATAATTGACATATAACATGGTGTATTTAGGACCCTGGTAATGTGATACATTTAAATATTCCTGCCATGGCATTAACTAACGCTTCCATCACATCACACATTTTCACTAACATTTGTTACCTCTTATCTTCTTGATGAATATCCATTCTAACCAATGTGAGGTGATACCTCTTTGTGATTTTGATTTACATTTTCCTGATTATCAGTGGTACTGAGCATCTTTTCATTTAACTGTTAGCCATTTGTATGTTTTCTTTGGAGAAATGTCTATTTAGTTCCTGTACCTATTTTTTACTATTGAGTTATTTGAGTTCTTTGCATATTATTAATCCCTTATCAGACATATGGTTTGCAAATATTTTTCTTATTCCATAGGTTGCCTTTTCATTTGTTGATTGTTTCTTTTGCTGTACAGAAGCATCTTAGTTTGGTATGGTCCCTCTTGTTGTTTTTTTGCTTGTCCTTAAATGTCATGTGCAAAAAAAGAAAAATGGATAACTGTTGCCAAGACCAATCAATGTCAAGGAGCTTTTCCCTCTGTTTCATTCTAGGAGTTTTATAGTCTCCAGTTTTATGTTTAAATATTGTCTTAAAAACTGCATACATACCTAACTCTGTCAAGGCCATATATTAATTATCCTATTAATACTAGGACATTTTCCCTCTTTCATTTTTCCCCTTCATTTTACATATCTGAAATGTCTGTATGCCTGCCTAATCATATTATGCCTGAAGAGCACACTGTGGTTAATTTCATCTAAAGAGAAGAAAAGCATTCCCAATGTATGTAATGCTTTGTATAAATAAAAACTTCTGGCTTGATTAAATGTCAACAGATAAAAATGTATTTGCTTAGCTCAGTTCCCAGGTAATAAATTCAGACTTCTAAAATTCAAGGACATTCTTTGTGCAACTAGCAAAATTATCCAGCCTTAGAGAAGCCCAATAGTAACTCAAAAGTTAATTTACTAATTGCTTTTCCCTTTATGAGAATCAGCTGGATGTAATTCAGTTATTTTTGAAATATGCATATAGCTCATTGAATATTTATTGCCTACTGTTAATATTTAAGTATAAGATAAAAGTATAAAATACCTTTATTTAAAATTAATTCTGCTGTAGTTCCTCTTTAAAAAATAGTTTAAAATTGACACATGAAAATGCTATACTAAATTAAATTTAATACAATTAAAATAAAATTCAATTATACTATGGGATAAGCTAGCCCCAGCTGATGGGTATACAACCATTAAAAAATACAAAAATTTAAAATAGATATGTACTTATCTTCACCAAAAGCTATTCAAAATATCCTAGTGTCAATTATCCTGGTTTCCATCTTGTGCTACTGTGAAGTCTCACCAAGGAAAATTCACAGATGACTTGGTGCTACCAAATGTCTACACTTCTATCACAGACACAGTAATGCAGAAATTCTGGCAGAGGGACTAGCAGTTTCACTGCTGCTATAGTTGATCAATATTGAGGTTATTTTAAAGGGAAAAGAATGCATTGGCAATCCAAATATCCTTATTTTTAAGGAGAGGTGGTTGTGTCAGTACTTTCAAGAATAAAGAATATATAAACAACAAGGATTTATTGTATAGCATAGGATTATATTCAATATCTTGTTATAACCTATCATGGAAAAGAATCTGAAAAGTACATATACATATATAATACGTGTGTGTGTGAGTTTGTGTGTGTATTGAAATCGCTTTGTGGCACACCTGAAACTAATATTAATCAACTGTGAGTCCTAAATGACTTCATTTGTGTCTGACTCTTTGCGACCCTATGGACTGAGCCTGCCAAGCTTCTCTATCAAAAGGATTCTCCAGGAAAGAATACTGTAGGCGGTTGTCATGCCATCCTCCAGGAGATCTTCCCAACACAGGGATAGAACTTGCATCTCCTACAACTCCTGCTTTGCTGACAGATTCTTTACTGCTGACCCACCAGGGAAGTAATGCATATCTTCCTATATGCTCCCTCTTTAGATGAGAGAAAACTTAATCATCATTAGCACAAAGTGCAAAGGTTTCTGTTCTTGTTCAGTCTCTCAGTAGTGTCCTACTTTTTGAGACCCCATGGGCTACAATATACCAGTCTTCCCTATCCTTCACCATCTCCCAGAGCTTACTCAAACTCATGTCAACTGGGTAGGTGATGCCATCCAACCATTTCATCCCCTGTCATTCCTTTCTCATTCTGCCTTCAATCTTTCCCATCATCAGGGTCTTTTCCAATGAGTCAGTTCTTCATATCAGGTGGTGAAAGTATTGGAGCTTCAGTTCCAGTCCTTCCAGTGAATATTCAGGATAGATTTCCTTTAGGATTGACTGATTTGATCCCCTTACAGTCCAATGGATTCTCAAGAGTCTTCTCCAGCTCAAAAGCATCAGTTCTTCAACACTCAGACTTCTTTATGGTTCAACTCACATCCATACATGATTACTGGTAAAACTATAGCTTTGACTACACAGATCTTTGTTGGCAAAGTAATGTCTCTGCTTTCTAATATGCTATGTCTGTCATAGCTTTTCTTCCAAGGGGCAAGCGTCTTTTAATTTCATAGCTGTAGTCCCCATCTGCAGTGACTTTGGAGCCCAAGAAAATAAAATCTCTCACTGTTTCCATTGCTTCCCCATTGATATGCCATGAAGTGATGGGACCAGATGCCATAATCTTTGTTTTTTGAATGCTGATTGAGACCACCCAAAAATGTGAGTGAAATGTTCTTGGTACCATTTTTAGAGCTAAAAAAAAAAAAAATTACTGCCACAACTTTAAAGGAAGCTATGTACATCCTGACAAATAATCTTAAATGCCACCAAATGCATGTCATCATCCTACAGAATATCACCAGAAAAAAATATAGTCAAAGCAAAATAATCACATTTTTGACCCAAAATATCTTTGCACACATAGGAAAACATCTCTTATCTTTACTGGATATCTTATATTACATAATCTGGCCATTGCACCCTTTTGTGATGTGCCTGTCTTTTGTACATATTGTTTATTGAGTTGTTGTCTTTTAAAAAAAAAAATTTATGATATTTTTCTCATATATTATGCAAATATCTTCTACTTGGTGGTTTACGTTTTCACTATCTTAATAATTATGTCTTCTGATAAACAGAAACTTCTAATTTTGTTGGAGAACAAGTAATCAATATCTTAATTTATGATTAGTGCTTTATGTGACCTAGGAAATAGTCTCTATTCCCAAATTCATGAAGTATTTCTCCGATGTACTCTTTTGGAAGATTTATTGCTTTACCTTTCATATTTATATCTATAATCTGCCTGTAATTGACCATTTTTTCAGTGTTAAGTAGGAAATAAGTAAAACTGTCTGGGCTTCCCTTGTGACTCAACTGGTAAAGAATCCGTCCGCAATGCAGGAGACTTGGGTTCGATCCCTGGGTTGGGAAAATCCCTTGGAGAAGGGAAAGGATACCCACTCCAGTATTCTGGCCTGGAGAATTCCATGGACTGTATAGACCATGGGGTCACAAAGAGCCAGACAAGACTGAACGACTTTCATTTTCACTTTTCATTAAAACGTTGGACAGAATGTTTTAAAAAGTATAAATCCTTGATTCACTGAAAATTCTGAAAAAAATTTTCAGTAGTGAGCCATTATGTGTGAAGGCTCCTATAGATTTTATAAATACAGTTTTCATATTACTGAAAATCTATTTTATCTCCACTTTTCTAGAAATTTAGTGTGAATAGATATTAGATTCATACAGACAAAAAAGTGTTATATCCTCTTGATAGACTGGTAATTTTTAAAAGATTATTCTGAAAAAAAAATCATTCCTTTTTTTTTTGGTGATGTTTTACTTATAAAATCTCCTTTGATACATATGCAACTACAACAGCCTTCTTTTGATTGGTATTTATATGATTAGTATTTATATGACATAATTCTTCCATTGTTTACAGGTCATACTTTCTATATTTTTAATTAAAGTGTATCTCTCCTTGGCTGTACATTATCTCCCCTACCTTTCAATCTGAATATTCTATTGTTCAATCAAAGAATATGGTTTAGTTTATATTATATAATTTAAAAATTTCAATCCTGTTTAAATCTCCTCTTTCATTTCTTGCTTTCTTCTGAATTGACTTACCTTAGTTTTAATTACATTTTTTTCACTTCATTAATTTTTACTCTATTAGTTGTATCCTACTAATTCTTTACATCCATATGCCTTTTTTGTTGTTGTTGTTGTTGTTGTCCAAACTGCATGGCCTGTGGCTTGTGTAATCGTAGTTCCCTGACCAGGTGTTAAACCCTGGCTCCCTAACACATGGCAATGAAAGCACCGAGTCTTAATCCATGGACTGCCAGGGAATTTCCTAGATATATAATTATAAAGTATACTATTCTACCTGCACCTACCCTAATAGAGGCTTGATTAATTACAAGAGTCTTGATTAATTCAAGCATACTTTTAATTATTCTTTTTACAACTTTCAAGATGATTTGAAGAATGTAAAACTTTTAACTTCTTACCTTCCATGCTATTGTTCTCCTGTCTTTAGATTGCAGATATGTTTAAACTCTGTATGTTATATTATCACATCAATATTTACTTAAATTTATTTACTATTTGACACTCTATATTGCTCTTTATTCCTTCCTACATTTCCATACTTCTACTCAAGATCATTATAATCATTCTTCTTGAGGAATTCACTGTATTATTATTTTAAGTGTTTAATGATAATTTCTTTCAATGTTTATAGAAATAACTATTTTACTTTCAGTTTTTATATACTTTTTTCTGGCTATAGAAATCTAGTTCAGCAGGTATTTTTTAGAACTGCAAAAAAAGTTAATTTAATCCATCTTTTTCATTAATTCTGTTTAAGTGAGTTAGCCTAATGGCTGATTTGTTGAATCTAGTGTGTCATTTTGTTGTCTTTTGTTGTTACCTTTTTGTTTTTTTAATTTTCAGCAATATTTGCCATTTTTTCCCTGAGTGTACTTTTTTGTGTATTTTCATTGCTTAGGTTTTTAGAATTCTTTTAATACATGGCTTAACCTATGTAATTAATTTCAATGTTTTGACCCTTTAGCTTTTATTTATTTTTTTTTTCATATGGTCTCTTTATTTTTTTAATTAACATTTTTTAAATTTTATTTTATTTAACTTTACAATATTGTATTGGTTTTGCCATATATCAAAATGAATTTGCCACAGGTATACATGTGTTCCCCATCCTGAACCCTCCTCCCTCCTCCCTCCCCATACCATCCCTCTGGGTCCTCCCAGTGCACCAGCCCCAAGCATCCAGTAGCGGGCATCGAACCTGGACTGGAAACTCGTTTCATATATGATATTATACATATTGCAATGCCATTCTCCCAAATCATCCAACCCTCTCCCTCTCCCAGAGTCCAAAAGACTGTTCTATACATCAGTGTCTCTTTTGCTGTCTCGTATACAGGGTTATTGTTACCATCTTATTGCTTCTAACTCTCTCTCTTTCTCTGCTACTCTCTATCTCTTTATTGCTGAAGATACATAGTACTCATATTTCTCAGAAGTTTTATCTCTTCACTATGTGCCATATGTCACTTGTGTTAATTTTTTAAATGTTTCATTATTTTTTCAGCATGCTTTGGTCTTCATGTATTTTTCTGATCTGTCACTCAGTTTACTTATTATTTATTCAGTTATGATTAATCTGTCATTAAACCTATATACTAAGTTCTTAATCTGCTAAGGCACTTTTCATTATCATAATTTGATTCTCCACATATAGTTTCATTTATCTTGTACTCTCCTAGTGTACATATTAAATATGTTAGAAAATTCCAGTGAGTGTGTCTCTATTGTCTTTTGGTATCCTGGTTTACAAACATGCATTTATTTTCCCCTGTAATTCTTGGTAAATTTTCATAAATGCCATATATGTACAAGAATTGTAAGGAAAAATTGAAATATAGGTATCATCCAAAGAGGATTTACTGCTGCTCTTGACCAGAAAATAAATACAGTATATACATGTGTATTTGTGCTTATAATATATGGCATATTTATATAGAGAATATGGGCTTCCCAGGTGGTACTAGTAGTAAAGAACCCACCTTTCAGTGCAAGAAACATAATAGATGGGGGCTCAATCCCTGGGTCAGAGAAGATTCCTTGGAGAAGGGAAGAGAAATCTCCTCCAGTATATTGCCTGGAGAATCCTATGGACATATGATCCTGGCAGGCTATAGTCTATAGGTTCACAGAGTCAGACATGACTGAAGCGACTTAGCATGCATGCATATATAGAATCTATAGAGATTATATTTGTATTCTAGCTTATATTTTTCTTTTTCCATAACAGACCATGCAGAATTAAAAAAATTTTTAATTTCACATTATTGTAAACTTACAGGATACAAATGTACTACGTAGAGTTTTAGTGTATATTTCACTCAGCTTTTTCCAGTGAAATCATCGTACACAACCATTATCTGAACAAATATATGTTCAAACCCACAAAGTCTTCATTGCCACAATGCTACTAACTAGATTACAATTCATACCATACATGCATATAACTCTTTTTAACTAGAACATTTTATACAGTTTTATGAGTCTACCATAGTTTAGTTAAACAATGTTATGATAGACAAGTTACATCTTGCTGTTTTTGCTATTACAAACAATGTTGTAGTTAAATATATCTAACTAGCATATATCATTGTGAACTTATATGAGAGTATCTCGAAACTGATTGACGATATTAGTATTTTTACTTTTCACAAATACTGACAAAACTGTATAAAAATTATATGGATTTTATAATTCCAGCAGTCAAACACTCTTCAAAATATTGTAGTATTAAACTTTGCCAGTCTAAGTAAAAGGAGCAGTTCATTGTTTTGTTATCTTGCATTTCCTTAAGTAGTGCTGTACATTGTTTTTTATGCTTAGTGGTCTCTTGTGTATTGTATTTTAAAAACTGTCATACTTATTTTTTCCTAATTTTTCTATTTTTATTAATCATAAAAACACTTTGTGTGGCCAAATTAGCACTTTGTCATATGACCTCAAAATACATTGCCAATTAAAATTCACTTTTTGGAACACCTAATCCACTTTTCTAAGAACATATTTTATACAAATTTAATAATTTTATGTTTTATGTATGTTTTCTGAATTTGTCTTTTTTCTGTCATTTAGTAAAGTGTTAAATTTATCTCCATTTATGTCCAATGCATATTTTCTTAAATTTATTCCTAAGTGCTATATGTTTTTTGCAATAAAATTGTTTTTTAAAAAAACTTTTCCAGGGTTTATATGGTTTAAAACTATTAAAAATCAATTGATTTTATATAATAACATTTTTACTCAAATGTTCACTGAATTTGCATATTTTAAAAACTTTCTCATTGATTTGCTTCAATTTTTCAGTTATTCAATCTTAACATATGAAAAATGCTAATTTTACTTTTTCTGTACAATATTTATGTATTGTATTTACTTTTCACATCAAAATGCCCTGCTAGTACTTTCAAAGTAAAGTAATAAAGATCAGCAGATATATCCTTGTGCTGTCCTAGACTTCAATAGGAAAAGCTTAGTGATTCTCCATTTAGAATGCAGCTGACTTTTGAATATTTATATATCTATATCCATATAATATATCTATGTATATCCATGCACTAAATAAGAATCCATCTGTTCTTGTTTCATTAAATGAAAGTCAGCATTGATTCCTAATTAAACATCAAAAACTTTTTATCATTTATGGAGTTCATTGATTTTTTAATTTTTTATTTCTTCCTTTTTAATTTTTTAAATTTATTTTCTTTATGATACACATGCATTCCTAACATAACCGTTAATATATATATGTATATACACACACACATACATATTTTGGATTCAAATTGCCAAACTTTTAGTAAGACTTTTGTGTTATATTTATTAGTGATTCTATAATGCTACTTTTTGTGTTTTAATTGTGCTGTTGTTGTTATTCCGTAACTAAGTTGTGTCGACTCTTTGCAAACCCATGGACTAGAGCACGCCAGACTCCTCTGTCCTCTACTAGTCTCCCAGAGTTTACTCAAATTCATGTTAATTGAATCAGTGACTATACCTAACCATCTCGTCCTCTGCTGCCCTCTTCCCCTTTTGTCTTCAATCTTTCCCAGTATCAGGGTCTTTTCCAAATAGTTGATTCTTCATGTCAGGTGGCCAAAGTATTGGAGATTCAGTATCAGTCCTTCTAATGAATATCCAGTTAATTTCCTTTAAGATTGACTAGTTTGATCTTCTTGGAGTCCAAGGGACTCTCAAGAATCTCCACCAATGGACAATTAAAAAGGATCAATTCTTTTTTTTAAATTAATTAATTAATTTTAATCGGAAGCTAATTACTTTACAACATTGTAGTGGTTTTTTGCCATACATTGACATGAATCAGCCATGGGTGTACATGTGTTCCCCATCCTGTATACTGCCTCCCACCTCTCTCCATATCCCATCCCTCAGGTGATCCCAGTGCACCAGCCCTGAGTATCCTGTCTCATGCATTGAACCTGAACTGGTGATCTATTTCACATATAATAATATACATGTTTCAATGCTATTCTCTCAAATCATCCCACCCTAGCCTTCTCGTACATCTGTGTCTCTTTTGCTGTCTCGCGTGTAGAGTCATCATTACCATTCTTTCTAAATTCCATATATATGCATTAGTATACTGTATTGGTGTTTTTCTTTCTGACTTACTTCACTCTGTATAATAAGTTCCAGTTTCATCCACCTCATTAGAACTGATTCAAATGTATTTTTTTAATAGCTGAGTAATAGTCCATTGTGTATATGTACCACAGCTTTCTTATCCATTCATCTGCTGATGGACATCTAGGTTGCTTCCATGTCCTGGGTAATGTAAACAGTGCTACAATGAACATTGGGGTACATGTGTCTCTTTCAGTTTTGGTTTAAAAAGGATCAATTCTTCACATCTCAGCCTTCTTTATGGTCCAGCTTTCACATCCATACATGACTGCTAGAAAAACTACAGCTTTGACTATATGGACATTTGCTCAGCAAATTGATATATCTGTTTTATAATATGCTGTCTAAGTTTGTCATATCTTTCCTTCCAAGGAGCAAGTGTCTTTTAATTTCATAGCTGCAATCATCATCTATAGTGATTTTGAGCCCAAGAAAATAAAATTTGTCACTGGTTACACTTTTTCCTCTTCTACTATTTGTGCTACTTTTTATAAATTTGGGGATTTATATAAAAGCTTAAGTCCAAAAATTAATTAGACTCTCTCTTGATGTTTCTGTGCTCTGGAATATTTTCAATAGCATCAGAATTATTTCTTTATTGATTCATTGTAAAATTTGCCTAGAAAGTCTAGCTTGAAACATTTTTCTAGAAAATGTTACATTTTTCTCAATTTTTCATAATTATTATTCAAAGTTTTCCATATCTTGCTTAGTAATTTTCTTTAATTACATGAATACACTCATGTTTTCAAACAAGGTTAAGTATATACCATTCTACTTTTATTTTTTTATTTAAATTTATTTAGTTTAATTGGAGGCTAATTACTTTACAATATTGTATTGGTTTTGCCATACATCAACATAAATCCGCCACAGGTGTACACGTGTTCCCCATCCTGAAGCCTCCTGTATAACCTAATCTCTGATAAGGCTTCCCTGGTGGCTCAGAAGGTAAATAATCTCCCTTCAATGAGGGAGACTATGGTTCAGTCCCTGAGCTGGGAAGATCGTCTGAAGAAGCACATGGTAACCCACTCCAGTATTCTTGCCTGGAAAATTCCATAAGCAGAGGATCTTGGCAGGCTACAGTGCATGGGATCATGAAGAGTCAGACACAACGAGTGACTCATACACATAAGCTCTGATATACCTCCTGAACTTCAACCTTACATATTCCTTTGTACAATCAGTGGCTTCTCTTGAGTGTTTAGCAAACTTAAATGACTTAATAAGTTCAAAACCAATCTCTTGATATTTTCCCCCAAACTTAGTTATCTTACTAACTGCTATGTCAGTAAATAACAATTCTAAACTCCCAGGTTTTTAAGGTGGTAAAAATGCTTTGTGTCATCTTTAACTGCTCTCTTGCTTTCAAAATCCATCAGTTAGTCCTGTTGGCTCAACCTTCAAAACGTAGCCAGAAGCCAGGCTCTACTTGCTTTTCTCTCATTCGTTCTATCTAAGGCACCATCATGCTTCTTTTAGAGGGCAGCATTTGCCTTCTGAAGGCCATCCTAAGTTTGGTCTTAGACTCTCCACTGCATGGCTAACGTCATCTTTGAAAATGAGAGATCATGTCAAAATCTTGCTCCAAACTTTACCATTATCATGTCTATTCCTCTCCCTGCCCTTCTGCTTTTTATTTCCATTTAGTCTTTTATCCATTTTCCTTTTCTTCTAGAAAATTGAAATACAAAAGTCATCATGTAAGGGTCCAGATCTAGCAGTCTTGTTTTCCACCCAAGTGCAGGAGGGGATTCTATGGTGGCCCTGATGATGGAGTTAGAGACTAAATGGGAACAGTCTACAAAGCGGCAGGCTAGTTGGCTGATGAGGAATGTTTTACCATGAGTAGAGTTAGGAAGCACAGGATGGGGCAAGGTAGGCAGTCTGATAATAGGGTTGCATGGGGGATTTTGGGTGGGGAGTGAGCAGTTCAGTTTTAGGACCTGGCTGAGTGAGAAGGATGTCCAAAGTCAGGTGTGGGGTAAGGAGGTTTGGTGCAGGTATGTCCAAGCCTGAGTTGAGTAAAAGGGCCTCTGTTGAGAAGGACAGGAAGCAACTATGATAAGAACAAAGGCAACAACCAAACCATATCTAAAGTGTCTGCTAGCATCTCAGTTTAAAGCAAGTCTCATAGCCAAATTCAAACTCCTTTAGATGTGGAGATATGTACTCTGTCCTCTCTATTGTAAATGATGTAGCAAAAAGTATTATGTTTATATATAAAAATAAATACACACACACACACATATATATATATATATTCTATTGCATATTCAGAGTGAAGAATCTAGAATAGTAAGGCATTCTTCCTCATTCTCTATGCCATTAAATTCATTTTTCTCCATTAATAGTTTATTTTATGATTTTCTCAAGACTATATAATTTGCTTTTATAGAAATACGTGTGTTATACAAAATCTAAAAAAATAACTATAAGGTCTCTGTGTCCTTCATTGTACATGAGCCCTATATCTTTTTTTTTTTTTTGAAGATTTTAAATTTTATTTTATTTTTAAACTTTACATAATCCGCCACAGGTATACATGTGTTCCCCATCCTAATCTTGTAATATTTAGTTAACAATCTGGAGTTTGGGTTTATTTTATACCTAGTCATAAGAAATATTTTTTTCTATTAATCACTATTTTTTAAATAATTTTTCATGGTTTTAAGGTAATGTTACAAAAAATATCTTTACTAGGTCACTTTTTACCTACATTTTTAATTTTTAAATTTCACTCTGTTACCAATGTGACAAATGCGTTAAATGCTTAGTTACATAATCAGATCAAAATACTTCATTCTTTTAGACCATGTTACAACTAGGCATTGATTTATTTATCTTTCTGGTATATCTGTTTTAAAAAACATTTTCTCTCATTAGCATCAGAGTTTACTGCATCTTCTTCCTTCCAATGAATTTCTTTTACTTAATGTAGTTCTTTTAATCAGCACATTTATAATACTATTTTAAACTGAAGTTTGAGTCATGTACTCAGTGACAGAAGAGAAAAAAGCAAAAGAACAAGTTCATGGCTATTTTCAAATGGATTAATAATAACTTTCATTGTCTCTGTGGCCATATTCACAAACTCTCAGACAAGACAATATCAAAAGTGAAGGTAAATTGAGTATAAGTGAAAGTCACTCAGTCAAATCTGACTCTTTGCGACACCGTGGACCCCAGGCTCACCAGGCTTCTCTGTCCATGGACTTCTCCGGGTCAGAATACTGGAGTGGGTAGCTGTTCCCTTCTCTAGGGGATCTTCCCAACCCAAGGATTGAACCCAGGTCTCTCGCATTGCAGGCAGATTTTTTACCATCTGAGCCACCAGGGAAGCACAAACTGAATATATTAACAACTAAATTAATATTGGCTCACATGATTTATTTAAATACACTAGGACTATTGAAAGATAATGAACTTGAAATCAAGAAACCCGAATTCTACTCTTGATACTGCCCAGTAATTTAAGACTTTGGATAAACGCCTTAACATGTGTTTCACAGATTCATGAAGGTTCTGGATTCTATGTGAAGTGCATCCCTAACTCTCAAATAGACATTTTTCTTTTTCTGAAAATAAAATAATTAAAAATGAATTCATCAGGAATTTTAGGAATCTTACAGCTGCACTTATGACTCCAAGACATGTCCGTTCCAATGCCCTAAGCTCAGGTTCATACTTGGCGTGAGGCAAAATTTCATATTGCTCCCTCAGCATTTAATAAGATTATCTTTTTAAAAATTTTTATTTTATATTGGACTGTAGTTGATTTATAATGTTGTGTTAGTTTCAGGTGTACAGCAAAGTGATTCAGTTATATAGATACATTTATCTATTTGTTTTCAAATACTTTTAACTCTGCTGAATAATCTGTAGAACAATTATTTTGAATGAGATCTAACATCTCTGACTGGAGGATTATAAGAAGGATAATTCTACTGCCTACTCCAGATGATTGTTCTGGGTACTAGTTGACTAAAGATAAAAATGATAACATACTTAGACTGTCATAAGCCTTGTAATGTTAAGTAATACTACTGATATGTTCATATCACTTAATATCAACAAATACTCGCAGGGCAATGCTGGTGTATGTCTAGCAACTGATGATCCAGGGGAAATAAAAAGTCAATTAGCTCATTTTCATGATTGAAATGCTTCTCTTTTCCCCTCTCCTCAGGTACTGATTTAAAGTTCTCAAAGTGACTTCACTGACGAGTTGGGAAAACATACATGAAATCAGTGTGATCTAATTCTAGCACAGCACTGTCCAGCAACATCAGTTCTTTTAAGCAAGAAAATTGTGCTTGTTGTAAAATACCTGGTGATAATTTACTTTGTCTGTAATTTGGATGTAGGCAGTTACCAGAGAGACAAAAAAGAGCATCCAAAGTCTTTGTAGGGAAAACAAAGTCAAAAATGTCTCTGTTTTTCCATGTGAAAATGAGGTAAGAGGGAAATAACAGAAAAGGAGTTTAGGGAAAATCAGGAGAGGAACGAGCAAAGTGTTCGTGACTGGGAGACAAAAAATTAACTTCACAGTAAATGTTGTTGGCAGAAGAGTTGTATAAACAAGATTGCTGGTTTAAAAAAAAAAAGACTTTGTGTAAAATATTTAAATGCTTTTTAATTCACTCCAATTGATTTACAACTCTTGGAATCATTTGCTATGTAAGTGGGGATAAAGTTTTCCTAAAATGCCTAAAAATGTACTGTAGCATAGTTAATGGTTTGTAAAATTTTTAGAAGTCTTTTGGACTCTGTGGGAGAGGGAGAGGGTGGGATGATTTGGGAGAATGGCATTGAAACATGTATAGTATCATATATGAAACGAGTCGCCAGTCCAGATTCGATGCACAATACTGGATGCTTGGGGCTGGTGCACTGGGAGGACCCATAGGGATGGTATGGGGAGGGAGGAGGGAGGAGGGTTCAGGATGGGGAACACGTATATACCTGTGGCAGATTCATGTTGATATATGGCAAAACCAATACAATATTGTAAAGTTAAAAAATAAAAAAAGAAAAGAACTAAAAAAAATTTTTTTAAGTGATGACAATTTTAAAACCATATTTTTACAACTGTTCAAAAATTTACAGTTGTTCACATTATATTTGGACAATGTATTTGAACTTCTTTTGCATAGTTCCTAGATGTAAACTATTGTTTATTTTATCAGTATGATGGCAGGATTCCACTACCAGAGAACAAGTGTGTGTCCTAATGACTTTCTTTAAATGATCCTGCATGCATGCATGCTAAGTTGCTTAAGGTGTATCTGCTTCTGTGAGACCCTATGGACTGTAAACCACCAGGCTCCTCTATCTATGGGATTCTCCAGGCAAGAATACCGGAGTGGGTTGTTGTGCCTTCTTCCAGGGGATCTTCCTGACCCTGAGATCAAACCCATGTCTCTTACGTCTCTTGCATTGGCAGGCAGGTTCTTCACCACTGGCACCATCTGGAAAGTCCTTTAATCATCCCACTGGGTTCTATTATTACATTAGCCTAAATGTATTCATCAACAGTAAATTTTGTTGCTTATAATTTTAAAGCATTTAGCATCCCATTCCACTTAATTTGCATCCTTATTTTATTACAATTTGACTTAGTAAGAGGGTTATATCCAATTATTGCTGTAGTTATAACAATATTTGAAGTATTAAATATTTCTACATAAAAATATTTGCTAATATTATTATTTTCCTCCATTCTTTATTCTCTTATTTATTTTTTTTATGTTAATCAGTTTAATTTCTTTGGGCAAAGCAAAAATGCAGTATCTATTTCTAAATAAAAGAATTAATGTAATTTTAAAATAAATCCATATTTTCAAAGAAACCCTTGCTAGTACAAGTTCAAAAATCAATATTTCAGAGTAATTTAATGCTACATGACTGTATAAAATATAATTGTTTTGTTATTAAGTTTTTACCCACCCTCAGAAATAGTGTATCACATGTCCAAGGAATGGCTTCTCAGAATTTATATGGGCAAGACCTCCTCCTCAGAAGTCTAAATTTCAGCTCCACAGGGAGTCTATTAGTCTATGAGACTATAACAAAATATCACTAACTGGGTGATTTTAACACAGTTGTATATTTGCTTTCAGTTCTGGACACTGGAAGTTCAATATCAAGGGACCAAAAGGATGGGTTTCTCTTTAGACTTCTTTCCTTGTCTTGCAGACCTTCTCCCTGTGTCCTCACATGATCTTTCCTGTTTGTACACGTATTTCTGGTGTCTCCTTGACCTCTTATAAGGACACCAGGCTTACAGAATTACAACCTCATCCTTACAAATTCATCTTACCATGATTACGTACTGTACTTGAAGTCCATATCTCCATATATAGTCACACTGAGGGTTAGGCTTCATCCAATGCATTTGGTGAGAACACAATTCAATCCAAAACAGGGCTCCATATCTATGTTTATAGATTTTAATTATTTGGAACTCCTCTCTTTGTTCTCTTAGGCTGAAGTGGGAAAGCTTTATCAGGTTAGAATCTTTATCCATTATCCCTGATAGCTCAGTTGGTAAAGAATCCTCTTGCAATGCAGGAGACCTCAGTTTGATTCCTGGGTTGGGAAGATCCACTGAAGAAGGGATAGGCTACTCATTCCAGTATTCATAGCCTCCCTTGTGGCTCAGCTGGTAAAGAATCTGCCTGCAATGTGGGAGACCTGTGTTCAATCCCTGGGTTGGGAAGATTCTCTGGAATAAGAAAGGCTACCTTCTCCAGTATTCTGGCCTAGAGAATTCCATGGACTGTATAGTCCATGGGGTTGCAATGAGTCAGACACAACTGAGTGACTTTATTCTATTCTATTCTATTAAGTCTTTATTAAATTATCTTTAAATAATTAATGTGGATTCCGACTCTTGACTGAACATGACACATACATCACCCTACTAATGTTTACCTTGGCTATTTGACTTGCCTTAGCCAATGTGATGGTAGCTCACCTGGTAAAACTGTAATTGTGTTTGTCCCTTGAGCCTCAGACAATTAGAAGAACCTAAGATGATTATTTTGAGGTGCTAACCTGAAATGTTCTTGGTCTGCTGGCTTCCTTATTAAAGTTTCTTCCTTGCCTCAACACCATGTCTCTCAGATTCATTGGCCTGTTGTGTGGTGAGCAGAGGAAGTTTGGATTCAGTAACAATTTGGCTTAGCCAGCTAGGAGACTTGCTGCTTTTGGCAAACTGGCCCCTATCAGGGAATATTGGGGCAAGAACCTAGCAGCTGCCAGGACTGTGTTGTCCTGAAGTTCTTTCCTTCAAGATTCCCTGAAGTGATACCTACTGCTGCCACTGCTTGGCAGTTGAGACAAGGAAACAGCAAACTTCAAGAATTGAGGGACTTAGTTTCATTTGTAGGGCAATTCTACCCAATTTGATAACTGGTTCAGAGAGTTTACTTGTTTTGTGTGTCCTTTTGTATTAAGAGCTGACAAGCTCGATTTGGGGGGGGTAAGTAGCTCCAGTGTGCACATCGGGGACATTTCTTCCCCTCAATCTGGGCTTTTCCTTATGAGACAAGCCAATCTGGTTGCATACCCATTTGCAGAGGAGAGGTATTGTTCAGGACTCTACCCTGAACCAGTTCATTGGGAACTCTTTTCTTGGGGGAAGTCCACCCTAGGTGGAATTAGCTCATTTGTAGGGTAAATTTATTTACCTGATTTGGGAACTGGTCCAGTTGGAACTGGTTCATTTGGAAGCTACTTCCTGTGGGGGTAGGTAGCCTAATTGAAATTAGTTTGTTTGTTTTATAGGGTAAGTTTATTTACCCTTTATGGGAATCGGTTCATCTGCATGCATCAATGCTGGAATCTGTGCCATTTTTGTTGGAATTTGTCTGCTTCTGTTGTATTTTGGTGCTATAAAGCTTATAAAATTGGGAAATATTTCATCTATCCTGAAGGAAAGATCTTTGGGGTGCATATTAGATATGTTAAGATCAGAAGAGTAATGGCCACTGAATGGTTCACAATTAAACAATCTGGCAAGCAGAAGCACTTTACAAAGGAGAGGAACACTCTGATAATGAACATGCCCTGGAGGGCTCCCTTGGACTTGAGACATCCAAATCTAATTTCCCCTAAAAGAGCCCTAGAAAAGAAAATGGCAACCTTCTCCAGTATTCTTGCCTAGAGAATTTCATGGACAGAGGAGCCTGGTGGGCTACAGTCCAAAGAGTCACAAACAGTCGGACACAACTGAGTGACTAACACTTACACTTGCTTACTTAGAGGTTTCATTAGGTAGCTGTTGGCTCTTAAGTCTAGCCCCAAAATATAGACTTATAGCACCCTAATCACTGCAGCCTAAAGCAGAGCAGGCCAGATGAGACCAACATAGATCTGGGAGAACAAATCACTCTGACTATGAATTACTGAGATTAGGGGTGGTGCTTACTTAATATCATTGTGACAATATTCTGCTGATAAGATACTTTTCTCCTTGTTCTTCCCTGTATTTCTACAGAGTAGTTCTTTGATCCAATAGGTAGCATAATCACAACAAAAATATGACAGAACTTAGATCAGTGTCTTTCAAATTGTGGTCAATAGATTATTCAGACTGCTATTTATTATCAATAATGTTCAATCATGAGTTAGTTACAATTATTTTTTTCTAGATTACCTGTAAAACATGCAGATTACTGAGTTCCCTCTACTCTTGCAAAATCTTTGATATTAAGCCCAGAAATTTTCATTTTAACAAGCTTTATAGTTAATTCCAAATAACTTCTATAACTGTATACTCTTTATGAGTATACATATAAAGTATAACTATATACTCTTTATGAGTAATTTCTAATGTTCATGTATCATTTTAGATTTGGTTATTCACTTTTCTAGTGTCCAAAAGCTCTTAGTACTTAAAAATCAATAAGATATTGTTCACATTGAATGTGTACCTTATTAGCCACAGGTTTTCTAGGTAAGAGTAATATTTTATTCATCATTTTTATATGTAGAAACCATGCCCAGCATGTTTAATGTTTGCAGAAAGACACAGATGGGGAAAAGGAAGTAAATGAGAGGAATAGGGAGATAGATAACTTGGATTTGGCCTTAGGAACAAGAAAGAAGGATGCCCTGACTGAGAGAGTCTTAAAAGGTAGCAGTTTGATAGGAAGAAGTCTCACAAACTTAGTGTAGCACTGGCAACCAGGCCTAGTTGATTAGCATTTACAGCCAGGCCTCTGACAGGTATGCCATTAATTCCCTCTTCCTACACTTGGAGAATCTGAATTGAACCACCTAAAAGAATAGATGGTGCTTCTCTGGTGGCTCAGTTGGTAAAGAATCTGCCTGCAATGCAGGGTTTCATCCCAGGGTTGGAAAGATCCCCTGGAGAAGGAAATGGCAACCCACTCCAGTATTCTTGCCTGGGAAATCCCATGGACAGAGGAGCTTGGCAGTCTGTAGTCCATGGGATCACAAAAGTCAGACATGACTTAGTAATTAAATTAACGTCACAAGAGACTAGATCAGAATTCACTAAAGGACCTAAGAGATAACATATAATTTAACTTAACATTTAATATTTTTTCAAGAAATATTTTGATTATACTGTATCTTATGTCTACTCTTAGAATTTTGAATTTTCTCTGTGTATATATAAATATACACACATATCAATATATATAAAATGTCTGTGCATATATTTTTAAAATAGTGAACAAAATGTATACCTTATTTTTCATTGAATTCCCAAAAGATGGTTAAATCTTTCTGCACTTTTACTCCTGGATTCGTACCTGGAATAATGATATTATCTCTCTCAACATTTACACAATGTCTTACTGTTCTCTGCCATCATAAAGAAGCTGTGAAGTATTATTCAATGTGTAAAGACGTTATTAAGTCACATCTCAGTTGTAGGAAGGTGGAAGGGAGTTGTGAAAGCAGAGGGCTTGACCTAAGACTTTAGCATACAGCCTTCTTCCTTTTTGATAAATAAGCTTAAACCTAAAGAGATTAATTCAACCTATTCCACTGTGGCCTGCAGCCTTGAAAGTGTACAGAAGATGCCAAAGGCTTCACAATCAGATAAAAACATGCTCTTGTTATTTTCTATAGTGGAGCAATAGAGTGGCAATGCTATTTGTAAGGAAATCCCTGACCTACTTGAATGCTTACCTTTTTTATCCCACTGAGAACATTATTCAGCCTATAGAAATGGATACCCAGAGGCCAGCAGGAAGTTATTTGGCTTTATAGCTTTATATCACGTAGCAGACTTTGAAGGCTTATAAAAAAATCAGAGAAGCTTCATTAGAATATTATAATTAATCCCACAATAAAAACACTAAGAAGAAAGGAAATTGGAAGATTTACAACACAAAAGTAAAAAATATTCCAAGTATGTGGGAGAATGAGGGAATTTCTTTTGGCCAAGAAACGTGGTTAGGAATTTAATTGACTGGATTGACTTCACTCAGTGGGGATTATGACAAAAGAAGCTAAACTTGTTAAAAGAATATCTTCTTAGTTCAGGCTGCTGTTATAAACTACCAAGGCTGGGTGGCTTATAGGGGCTTCCCAAGTGTCTCAGTGGTAAAACAATCTGCCTGCCAAGCAGAAGATGTGGGTTTGATCCCTGGGTTGTGAAGATACCCTGGAGAAAAAAAACAACAATTTATTTCTCACAGTTCTGGAGGCTGGAGTCTGACATCAGGGTGCGAGCATGGTCAGGTTCTGGTGAGAGCCCTCTTCCTAGTTGCAGGCTGACAACATCTTGGATTCTCCCATGGTAGAGAGCAGAGACAGGAAGTAAGCCTGCTTACCTTAGATTGGGACTTGAACCTACACGGCCAGGACTGAAACCTGGCCAAAAACCCTTTTTTGGGACTCTAACCCACATGGCTGAGACTTGAACCCAGCCAAAACCCACAGTACCTGCTTTCAGAGCTTAATGAAGCTCAGATTCTTGATGTTTTATCTCAAAAATAATTCATTGAGAGACAAAGTGATAGGTAAGAAGTAGATTTATTTAGAGAGAAGCACGCTCCACAGCAGAGTAGGGCCATCACAGAGGACAAGTCCAGCTACCTCAAAATGTGGCGTGGTTAGCCCATAAAAGGGCTGGGTAATTTTATAGGCTAATGAGTGAGAGGATTATTTCGACTGTCAGGCGAGTGTATTCTCCTCAGTTCTGTCTCATCGCAACAAAGATTTGGAGTGACGGACATTAAAGCCCTCGGGGTGTCACAGCTCTCGGGTCTTGGACAGACCGTGTTATAGCTCTTAGACAGATAAGTGTTATGACTCCGTGTTACAGCTCTATTTTATTTACAAAATAGCAAGAAAATTCATCCTCAAGGCTGATGGCATGCCAACCCAAAGACACGAAGAGAAGAGAGTGTGCCAGCATGCAGGAGAGAGAGAGAGACACCCCCAGCCATTTGGCTCCTCTTTTTATATAAATTTTTCCTCCCCCTGGGCCTGCCCTATGTAAATTGGGCTAGCCAGGAGTGCTGTTTTTTCTACCTGAGGTCCACATCCTGGTCCTCGGACCTTCCTTTGACCTTCCTTTGTTCTGTTTTCGCTAGCTTTTCCCTTCCTTGTTTTTTAGCCACCGCCATTTTGGACTCCTGTTTCCTATTCTAACTACCTAACACAACTATTTGGGGGGAGGGATGGAGACTTCCAGGAGTTGGACCATTTCCCACTTTTTGGTCTTTTGATGGTGCCTTGGAAATGTCATGGCACTTCTGGTAGTGTCATTTAGCTTGCTGATTGAGGATCAAAGTCTAGTCAAAGTTGACTTGTCTGCCATCTTGGACCCATTTGATTTTAAAGTTTATGTTATATCCTTTGGCTATATCATTCTTTCAAAAGTTGTGCTCTGTCCCTTTCCCTTCTGTTTCAGAAGCAAACTCCTGTGACTCTTATAAGGGCACTAATTTAGTTTTTTTCTTGAAAGCTCCACCCACATGACCTCATCTGTTCCTAATAACCTGCCAAAGACCAACTTCCTAATACCAAAATATTAAAGGTAGAATTTCAGTGTTTGAATTTTGGAATGATACAAAATTTAGTTCATGATGGGACAGTAAATATGGGATGCTAATGAGAAATAAAAGTTAAATAAATTATCATAAAAAGCAGCTTGAGTATTTTATTTACTTTTTTGGAGTATTTTAAATTCAAAGAATTATTTTATAAATACATATCAAATGATGTGTTCTGAATTTGACGGATAGAGTGCAGGACCCTGTATTTCCGTGTCCCTAATTTCTTGACTGTAGGAAATAGGCTTCATTTATGACCTTCCCTCAGTTCCAAGGAGGAGGTTCAAACAGTTACCAATTAGGAAAGGGAGAGGATACAGAGACAAGTGAGGGACAGTCTAGAGAAACAATAATATAGCTTTGGGAAAAGGTGTCTTTCATTTTTCCATATAGCAGGGATACAGATAGAAATATCTTTGACCTGTTTGGCAGATACTGAAAACCCTACCAGGTGGAAGAAATGAGCATATTCTGCCCACAAAGATCTAGACCCCAGGCTAGTTGGAATGAGAAGGTTGATGATGCTGACTCCCACTTACCTCATTACCAATTAATCAGAAGAATATCCATGAGCTGATCATGCTCTCTTTAAACCATTGCTATAAAACTTCTCACTACCCCCTCCAAGATGGGACACACAGTTTTGAGGGCAATTCTAAAAGAGATGGGAATACCAGACTACCTTACCTGCCTCCTGAAAAATCTGTATGCAGGTCCAGAGGCAACAGTTAGAACCAGGCATGGAACAACAGACTGGTTCCAAATTGGAAAAAGAATACATCAAGTTTGTATATTGTCATCCGGCTTATTTAACTTATATGCAGAGTACGTCATGCAAAATGCTGGATTGGGTAAAGCACAAGCTGGAATCAAGATTGCCAGGAGAAATAACAATAACCTCAGATATACAGATGACACCACCTTATGACAGAAAGCATAGAAGAACTAAAGAACCTCTTGATGGAAGAGGAGAATGAAAAAGTTGGCTCAACATTCAGAAAACTAAGATCATGGCATCTGGTCCCATCACTTCATGGCAAATAAATAGGGAAACAATGGAAACAGTGAGAGACTTGATCTTCTTGGACTTTTCTTTCAGTGATTTTTTTTTTTTTCTTTGCTCCTTGAAAGAAAAGCTATGACAAACCTAAATAACATATTAAAAAGCAGAGACATTACTTTGCCAATAATGATCCATCTAGTTAAAGCTATGGTTTTTCCAGTAGTCATGTATAGATGTGAGAGCTAGACCATAAGGAAAGCTGAGTGCTGAAGAATTGATGCTTTTGAACTGTGGTGTTGGATAAGACTCTTGAGGGTCCCTTGGACTGCAAGGAGATCCAACCAGCCCATCCTAAAGGAAATCATTTCTGAATATTCATTGGAAGCACTGATGTTGAAGCTGAAACTCCAATACTTTGGCTACCTGATGTGAAGAGCTGACTCCTTTGAAAAGACTCTGATGCTGGGAAAGATTGAAGGCAGGATAAGGGGATGACAGTGGATGAGATAGTTGGATGGCATCACCAACTCGATGGACATGAGTTTGAGCAAGCTTTAGGAGTTGGTGATGGACAGGGAAGCCTGGCATGCTTCCCTGGGGTCACAAAGAGTTGGACATAACTGAGTGAACGGAACTGAACTCAGCTTGTTAGGGGAAGCACACTGACTGAAACGACCCACCCTGGCCAGGCACCATAGTAACTATTTGCATAAGTTGTTTTACGACCGGAGGTCCTGGTAAGGAACACGGAACTAATAAGCTACCACCAACCAAAAGAGTTCAGGAAAGGTCAAAAGGAAACACCACATGTCCGATCACCTCCCAGAATCCTTCTTTCAGGCATTCATCTTGGTTGAACAAGGCATGAACCACCAGGAAGGACTCTGAGTCAGAATGATTGGCTAAAGACAACCCGGAAACTAATCCTGTCACCATAAAACCCAAGACTGTGCAAGCCACGTGGCAGAGCTGTTCTCTTGGGTTCCCTTACCCTACTGCTCTCCACCCGGGTGCCCTTTCCCAATAAAATCTCTTGCTTTGTCACACATGTGTCTCCTCAGACAATTCATTTCTGAATATTAGACAGGAGCCCAGTTTCATTCCCTGGAAGGGGTCCCCCTTCCTGCAACAAGCCCACTTTAGCCCAGTGGCCCGTTTGCCTTACAAAGCCTTATAAAGCTATTCTCTTCTACTTCACTCAAAACTCTGTCTCCAAAAATTGATTTGGTGTCAGGGTACAGAGGCCTGATTTGGCTTCATAACCAAAATTACACTTTGTCCACATTATAATTTCAGTATCAACAATCAGCTGTGGACAGTTTTGTCTTCAATTTTCATCAAAGAGTAATTCACTCACTTTTAGTTCTTGTCAACTTTAGAAACTTTCTTTTCCTATTTTCTTCTTTTCTCTTCTCTTGCCTTTTTTTTTTTTTTTTCCTTTTTTAATTTGTGAGTTGTTTGGACTGATATTGAAACTTACAATGTAATTTTCTTATCACATGACAATAATAGTTACTATTTCTTTCAGCACTAATAAGCTACAATGACAATTTCCTTTCCACATGTGTTTAGCTATAGTTTACAATTAGAAGCCAATGTACTTTCAAACGCTATCTTAAAACTTACAAAACAACAAGTCTATCCTAATTCCTATTAAAAAATATGTATTTATACCTAGTTTTTCCTGATCCAGAGCAATCTCTTTAAGTTCATCTATTATTGTGGCAATCAGTAATTTTTCACCAAGTAAGACCTTATAAAGCTTTCACTATGCTCAGGATGTTTCTACCGGTGAATTAGTTAATTGCTAATTTGATCTCTTCTAAAGGAAATGAAGCATTCACACCCAGTCAATTCACTGATGTAAGCATGGAATGGATGCCTTTTTTCAGAAACCAAGAGAGCATATCCTCCTCCAGTATTTCTGATGAACGATTCGAGACTGTATAATAGAATTGGAGTTCTTGGTTAATTGCCATTGCTTGCATAAGTGAGTGCCCGCATATGACTGCATAGTAGGACAAAGCTATTTCAGTGAGTTTGCATATAAATGTTCAAGAGCTTATCCATGCTTCCTAATATAATTTGCATTAATTATAATGATCATTGTCTCCATTGTTGATACAATAATAATAATAGCAGGCATTTACCAAGGACTTCATACTGAATTCTTATGTACATTAACCCTTTTATCTTTTCATTACCAATAAATGGTCCTTTCTCAATCAAGAAGGAAAGCTAAATTTCAGAGAGGTGATACAGTTAAAGTCACACTGTGGACAAGGTCACACAGAATAGATTTAGAAATGGCAACAAGTAGTCTATATCAATCCAATACGGCTGTCCTTGAGCACTTCAAATTACTTGTCATAATATCTGCCTCTTACTCTAGAACTACAGTACCTCTTTCCTTAGCTCAAATGATTTGAAAGTATACATCATAAGGTTTATTTTTTTCTTAATCATAGTTTCAGGTAAGAATTTCTGACAGCACATTTCTCTCTTGCTTTCACAAATTATAGTAATTTTAGTGGATTAATTTGCAAATACAGGATGGATCTGGAAGATTATTGAATTAAAAGGTTCTCTTAAAAACAAAAAAAGATATTTCTTTTGCTAATACAAATTATTGAGTTTAGGTCAAACAAAAGTAAAGACCATCCTAGAAATCAAATACCCACAGATATTTTTTGAGAATTAGGAATTTATTGTGCATTTCTCATTAAAATCTTAATATGTGTGTGTATACTGTTGGGGGAGTGTGTAATTTCCTCGGTTCTGTCTCATCACAACAAAAATTTGAAGCCATGGATGTTAAATCCCTCAGACAGATCATGTCTCAGCTCTGTATTACAGCTCAGTTTTATTTAGAAAATAAAGGAAAATACATCCTTGAGTCATGAGGGCATGATGACCCAAAAGACGCAAAGAGAAGAGAGAGAGAGAGAAAGGGAGAGACAGAACGCATGCTCATGTGCGTGAGAGAAAGAGCCCTGGCCCTTTGGCTCCACTTTTTATATGTTTTTTCCTCCCCCTGGGCCTGCCCTATGTAAACTGGGCTAGCCAGAAGTGCTTTTTGTTCTACCTGAGGTCATCACTCAGGTCCTTGGACCTTCCTTTTTTTTTTTTTTTTTTTTTTTAATTTTCGCAGGCTTTTCCCTTCCCTTTCTTGTCTTTTAGCCTCCAACATTCTGGACTCCCTTTTCCTGTTCTAACAACCTAACAATACTAATTCACTTCAGTTGGGTCCGACTCTTTGCAACCCTATGCACTGTAGCCTGCCAGGGTCCTCTGTCCATTGGATTCTCCAGGCAAGAATATTGGAGTGCGTTGCCATGCCCTCCTCAAGGAGATTTTTCCAACCCAGGGATCAAAACTGTGTCTCTTGAATCTCTTGCATTGCATGAAGATTCTTTACCACTGAGCCACCAGGGTTTACTGTGAAATCCAAACAGTTCTCAGAAGTGTTTGTACCATTGTACATTTCTACAGTTTTTCTTTAATAGTTTATTCTTTTTGTGCCCCACTCAAGAAACCCTTACCTACTCCACAGTGAGGGATATTTTTTCCTGTGCTTTCTTCTAGAAGATTTATGGTTTTAGATTTTACATTTAGGTCTATGATCCGTCTCCAATTTGCCAGGAGGGTTCTTTACCAGTAGCACCAGATGTATATATTGGGAGGGAAAATGTTGGCTACCACTCATTCTAATAGCATTTTTACACTGTACAGATTTTGGCCTTTCCCATACATTTACATTTCCACATATTTAAAAGCTTCTCTAAAAAGGGGAAAATATAAAGCATAAACAAGGCATACACTTTTTCTATTTCCCAGTTTTATAAAGATATTTTGCAGTTAGATTCCATTCTCAAAAATATTTGTTGCATTGAATTTAAATTTTATGGTTAATGTCTTGGTACAATGCCTACATTCATATTTTTATCTTAATCAACAAATCTACACAAACTTGTTCTAAGACATGTACAAACATACAGAAGTAAAGAATGTGTTCCCTGCCCTCAAGGAACACTAAGTCTAAGCAAAGCATTTTCTGTATTACATGCTGAAAGACAACAACCATATTCCTGTGAGTCTGAGACATAAGTAATACATCTATAAATCAGATTTTAAAACTGGTCAACAAATTTGGTCTATTTATTTCTGAAGTTGAGAAGTATATTGGTTACTGTCAATTTCTCTTCTCCCATTCTTATTTATTTATTTTTGGCTTCACAGCTTATGGGATTTTAGTTTCCCAACAAGGGATTGACCCCAAGCTACTGCAATGAAAGCAATAATTCTAAGCACTGGACAACCAAGGAATTCCCTCTCTTCTCTCATTATTATCTACCAATAGAACCCTAATAATTTAGACCTAAGCATGTATTCAATAGGAATAAAACAGCATGTTTCCTAGTTAATTTTGAATCTTTGTAGGCTAATGTGACAGATTTTGGCAATAAGATATCACCCAAGGTCTTCTGTTTAACTTGCAGAAAATAGCTTTAAGGGAGTTGGAGCATTTTTTTTCTTCCTTCCGTTTTTCTTGTCTCCTTTGGATAGAATTCAAAGTGACAATATTTTTATCTGCTATTATGAGCTGGATGAAGCTCAAGCTGGAGTCAAGATTGCTGGGAGAAATATAAATAACCTCAGATATGCAGATAACATGACCCTATTGGCAAAAAGTGAAGAGGAACTAAAGAGCTTCTTGATGAAGTTGAAAGAGGAGAGTGAAAAAGCTGGCTTAAAACTCAACATTCAAAAAGCTAAGATTATGGCATTCAGTCCCATCACGTCATGGTATATAGGTGGGGAAACAATGGAGACAGTGAGAGACTTTATCTTCTTGGACTACAAAATCACTGGTGACTGCAACCATTAAATTAAAAGATGCTTGTTTCTTGGAAGAAAGACTATGACAAACCTAGACAGTATATTAAAAAGCACAGCCATTACTTTGCCAACAAAGATCCGTATAGTCAAATCTATGGTTTTTCTGGCAGCCATGTACAGATGTTAGAATTGGACAATAAAGAAGGCTGAGTGCTGAAGAATTGATGCTTTTGAACAGTGGTGCTGGAGAAGACTTTTGAGAGTTCCTTGGACTGCAAGCAGATAAAACAAGTCAATCCTAAAAGAAATCAACCCTGAATATTTATTGAAAGACTGATGTTAAAGGTGAAGCTCCGATTCTTTGGCCAGCTGATGCAAAGAGCTGATTCATTGGAAAAGACCATGATGCTGGTAAAGATTGAGGGCAGGAGCAAAGGGAGCAACAGAGGATGAGATGGTTCGGTGGCCTCATCAACTCACTGGACATGAGTTTGAGCAAACTCCAGGAGATGGTAGAGGACAGGGAAGCTTGACATGTCACAGTCCATGCAATTGCCAAGAGTCAGACATAACTGAATGATCGAACAACAAATGGGCAAGCAGTCATACAATTTATTGTTCAATCTGGAATATTAGCAATAAAAGGAGGCATTTTTATTAATTAATACAAAACAAAAGTTGTAAGTATAAACACACTGGGAAAACCAATATATAATGATACTCTAAACTTGGGCTTGTAAGAAGAATCCTAGTAATGAGGACTATGGAGGCACACAATGTTGTTAAAACTTCTATACAGTGTATCAGGAAGCCTTGATACAAGATTTCAATTATCTTTTAAGCATCTCTTCTGTGAAAGCATCATACTTTGCAATCTTTTAAAACTATTATTTGAAGTTTCTGTCATATGTGACAGACCCTAATCTTAGCTAGGACAGCATCTGAAGTAAATACTTTGTGCTACTTAAGAAAGAATCTAAAATATTTTTATTGTCTTTTGTCTAAAAGTATGCGAGTGAAGATGTAACTACTGTAGTCTGGAGAGCTGGGAAAGTTTTTTAAGTCTTGGCAAAAATATATCATTAAATTGTTCCCAACTGTTTCAATAAGGTTAAACTAAATTATGCTACAAAAAAAATAAAAAGTCAAAATCTCAGTGGCTCAACAGAATAAACATTTATCACTGTAGCAAATTTCACATGTGGTTCTAAGCAGCTTTATTCACATTTCATACTACATAAATTAGGGGTAATGTCATCTTAACTCAGTGTAGGAGAGGAGACAAGAATATTATTCAGTGGCTCTCATACCGTTGCTGCTGCTGCTGCTGCTAAGTCACTTCAGTCATGTCCAACTCTGTGCGACCCCATAGACGGCAGCCCACCAGGCTCCCCCGTCCCTGGGATTGTCCAGGCAAGAACACTGGAGTGGGTTGCTATTTCCTTCTCCAATGTGTGAAAGTGAAGTTAGGTGACTTAAATAAAATCCACTTCGTTTTCATTAAAATGGAAAATCACATGACTATGTTTAATATCTACAGATGGGATATGCAATCATTCTATATAAACTGGAAAGGAAAGATAGCACAAATATTGGTAAACACTAGTGAATTGTGCCATATCTACTAGCAAACAAAGTTAGGCAAATGTAGGAAAAATTCAGCATGTTGGAATTTTCTTATTTTCTTCTTGCTTTTTAAAAGTAGATCCTCAAGAGAAAGAGAGTGATAAAATTAGGCTAAAATATATCTGTGAGCAGAAATAAATGGAAACAAATTTAGACTTTCTAAAAAAGGTTTTCTTACACTTTAGAGTACAGATTTATTTTCATAATTTGGAACTTTAATGGGATGTTAAAAAAGAAGAAGAAAGAAAGAAAAAGGAAAGAAAAAAGCCAAAAACCTGAAGTCAGAAATTGAATAGTTATGATACATTAACCTTTACACTAAACCTTGCATTGAGTTGGGGCAAGCAGTTATTCTAAGATAGAGGCTAGTGAGTAACAGTCTTGAATTTCCATGCCTCTGGCCATGAAAAGAGTAGAACATTGACTTTAGTTATGTTTATACATGCTAAGTTTCTTCAGTGGTGTCCAGCTTTTTCTGACCCTATGGACTGTTGCCTGCCAGGCTCCTCTGTCCAGTGGGATTATCCCAGGGAAGAATACTGGAGCAGGTTGCCATTTCATCCTCCATATTTTCCCAACCCAGGGATCAAACCTGCATCTCTTAAGTCTCCTGCATTGACAGTCGGGTTCTTTACCACTAGTGCCACCTGGGAAAGCCATATTTATACATGGAATTGAGCAAAAGCTAACTAGACAAGGTTACTGACTTCTTGAGGTAGAATTCTAATAGGAGATACACAGAATAAACTATATGTGTATTAGTCGCTCAGTCATGTCTGACTCTTTGCTACCCCATGGACTATAAAGGCCCCTTTGCCCATGGAATTTCCCAGGCAAGAATACTGGAGCGAGTTGCTATTCCCTACTCCAGGGGGTCTTCCCAACCCAAGGATCAAACCTGGGTCTCTTTCATTTCAGTTCAGTTCAGTCACTCAGTCATGTCCAACTCTTTGCAACCCCATGAACCGCAGCACGCCAGGCCTGCCTGTCCATCACCAACTCCTGGAGTCCACCCAAACCCATGTCCATTGAGTCGATGATGCCATTCAACCATCTCATCCTCTGTCTTCTCCTTCTCCTCCTGCCCTCAATCTTTCCCAGCATCAGGGTATTTTCCAATGAGTCAGCTCTTCACATCAGGTGGCCAAAGTACTGGAGTTTCAGCTTCAGTATCAGTCCTTCCAATTAACACCCAGGACTGATCTCCTTTAGGATGGACTGGTTGGATCTCCTTGCAGTCCAAGGGACTCTCAAGAGTCTTCTCCAACACCGTAGTTCAAAAGCATCACTTCTTCTGTGCTCAGCTTTTGTTATAGTCTAACTCTCACATCCATACATGACCACTTTTCCAGTGGGTCTCCTACATGTAGTCAGATTCTTTACCTACATGTAGTCAGATTCTTTTCATCTGAGCCATCAGTACATGCAATAAACTATAAATATAAATAAATTTTATAATCTTTTCAAAGATAAGTATTTTATGAAAGAAAAAGCTGAAAAGGTGGCCAATGATAAGGGAATATTAGTAGCACTGAGGTAAGGCAAATTTTAAAATAGATTGTAAAGTTTCAGTTCAGTTCAGTCACTCAGTCGTGTCTGACTCTTTGCGACCCCATGAATCACAACATGCCAGGCCTCCCTGTCCATAACCAACTCCTGGAGTTCACTCAGACTCACGTCCATCGAGTCAGTGATGCCATCCAGCCATCTCATCCTCTGTCGTCCCCTTCTCCTCCTGCCCCCAATCCCTCCCTGCATCAGAGTCTTTTCCAATGAGTCAACTTTTCGCATGAGGTGGCCAAAGTACTGGAGTTTCAGCTATAAAAAAGTTGACATTTGAGGAAAAAACTAAAAGCAAACAATGAATAAAACTTCTAAGCATCAAGCTTAAGGATGTCTTGGCAATGTGTAGCAGCTAAAGCAAAAGTATACCCATTGTGTTCAATATGTACTACAACATGGTGGACAGCATGACTGGAAGTGTTAGTTGCTTATGAGATCTGAGAGCAAATACTGAAGCATACCTTGCAGCAGCTTGTTGGTCTTTGCAAGGACTTCGATTTTTCCCTAGATGAAATGGGAGGCCATTGGTGAGTTTTGAGCAAAGGAGGGACATGGTCTGATTTGTCTTTTAAGAGAATGTGGCTCTAGTCATGAGCTTAGACTATATGTATTCAAGGAAAGTATCAGTGGAAATAGAATGTTTTTACAGTAATTTAAGGAGATAAATGATGAATTAGTAGTACTGAAAGTAGTTAAAAAACAACAAACAAACAAACAAACAAAAAAAACACCTCTATCCTTAATATATTTTGAAGCTAAAGTCTTCCCTGATGGTTTTCACAGGAAATAATGAGAAAATTTGAGTATAAGTCCATACCGCATATGTTTGCCTGGAGTAACTCAAAAGTTGACTTACCATTCACTTAGATGAAGATCACAGGTAAATATTTTGATGATAGGATAGAAAAGGGTAGCTCTATAGGTAGTTGTAGAAGTCCCAGTAGGGAATTACAGATAGAGAGGAAAACCTCTGGAACTTTAGGAGACCACTGCAAATTAATGATAGCTCAAGAAAGATATGATGGCAGCCCACTCCAGTACTCTTGCCTGGAAAATCCCATGGATGGAGGAGCCTGGTAGGCTGCAGTCCATGGGGTCGCGAAGAGTCAGACACGACTGAGCGACTTCACTTTCACTTTTCACTTTCATGCATTGGAGAAGGAAATGGCAACCCACTCCAGCGTTCTTGCCTGGAGAATCCCAGGGACTGGGGAGCCTGGTGGGCTGCCATCTCTGGGGTCACACAAAGTTGGACACGACTGAAGCGACTTAGCAGCAAGAAAGATATTGGAACATCATGGAACAAAGCAGGCTTACTTAACTATAAAGCCATAAACAAAAACATGAGATATTCCCAAGTTATTATGTGAAAGAAAAAGAATGACATCTGCATTCTGCTGGTTGAGTTCAGTGAGATAATGATCCTTAGGACAAAGGACAGAAATTTAAGGGAAAGGTGACATTCCAAAGCAGGAGACCCTCATTATATGGAAACCTGAGATGATTCAACATATTTTCGTATTCATTACTACCTTTCTGCTAATTTGCATAATGACTAAAACAGTCCTAGTTTAACATCACAGGGTCAAATACTCTCTTGCCCAATACGAAGGAGGAACTTGTGATGTAAGCCTGATGTCTACTCAAAAAATGAAAAAGAAGGCCATCTTTCCTCCCTTTCCCACTTTCCTTTTATTATAAAAATTTAGCCTACTTAATTCTTGTGGCAAAGCACCCTTGTCTGCCTGCTTGCATCCATTTCAAGCTTCCTATATTAATATAAATCTACTTCTTGCCTATCACTTTCCCTCTTGCTAAATCCCTTCTGTGCTGAGACATAAAGAACATGAGCCTCAGTAAGTCCAGACATAAGATGAGTGACTCTAATTGAAAGACCTTGGGCTCAAGTCCCAATCTGGGTTTAGGCTGAGTTCCAGTCCTAGCATGTGGATTCAAGTCCCAGTCAGAGGCACACAATCTCACTGAGGGACTGGAGTGTAGGTAGAGAAGAAGAAATCTGGTGTTCATATAGACAAGGTAGGTTTCAGAAATCTACCAGATGTCTAGGTGGATGTGTTAGCTAAGTACTGGATATATTAGTCTAGGTTGAGGAGAGAGGATAGAAAAATTTGATATCTTGGCAAAGTGATGGTATTAAAAGTTTTGAGACTAGATCAGAGAAGAATAAAGTTACTATCAATTAAATGTAAGAAAGAGGAAAATTTAGTCCTAGAGCACTACAATATTAAAATAAAAGGGAGAGGAGAAAAAAGCTGAAAAGGAGACTGTGACTAAATTAGCAATGGAAGTAGGAAGAAAATCATTAAATTACAGTGTCCTGGATGTAAAGTAAAGAACGTATTGTCAAAAAGGTATACCCAGGGCCTGAGGGAACAGTCATCAAAGACTGTCCTCAAGACTGACACTAACTGTAAGTTCAGGGGGTTCGAAAAAACACCCTCAGATATGATAATTCACTAGAAAGATTCACAGAACTCATTGAATTTCACTCACAGTTATAAAAATTAGCTAAGAGAAGAAACAAATGGACAGTTTCCAAAAGGGTTCCAAATATGAAATTTCTGTGGTCTGTGGTCCTCAGGACATATTACTCTTCTAGCATAGATGTCTGACAATCTGTATTTCCAACTGAGGAAGTTCATTAAGGACATTAAGCTTCAGTGTCCAAGGCTTTTTTATTGGGGAATCACTGTAGTAGGAATGATTGATTGTTTGATTTTCCACATGGTTGATCTTAGTCTCCAGACTCCCATTCCCTGGAGATTGAGCTGATATCATGGGCCCACCAGTAATCATCTTGTTAGCATAAATTACCAGGTGTGGTCCCAGAGGCCAATCAAGAATAACAAAGACATTGTTCTCAGGAAATTTAAATCCTTTAGATCTATTTCCCCGGAGCAAGGGTCAAAGGTCAGACATCTTTTTTGGACAAGTTCCAATTCTTTTCTACACATAGAGTGAATGAGTATAGCCAATGTTACTGAAAGGTCACATAATTATTGAAGAAATATAGCATTTTATAGGTTGATGGCAATGCTTATCTGGGAAGTAAATGTTGACAATGTTTAAGAAAGAGGGAAGAAACTCTGGAGCAATGTTTCTGAGTATATAAAATCAGATGGGATCTGATCCCTATGAAGAAAGACCGACTGGCTATATGTTAGTTTACTCAAGTTCTGGTGAAAGATGAAGTATGTGGATACAAATACTGGAAGATAGAATGATGTGGTAGAAGTCTGTAGAAATTCTGTTCTGATTACTGTAACCTTTTTCACTGAAGTATGAAGCAAAGTCATCAGATAAGAGTGAAGATGAGGAACTGATCATTTAAAAAGAAAGAAAATATGGAAAAGACTCCTAGGAGTACAGAAGAATTGATGGATTAAAAAAGTATGGTATGATTTACTTCAGCAATAAGGGTTCACTTGAAGTTGGTTGTCATACTTTAAATGCTTCTGTTTACTGTGGTTTTTAGGATTGCTGCTGCTGTTGCTAAGTCGCTTTAGTAGTGTCCGACTCTGTGCGACCCCATAGATAACAGCTCACCAAGCTCCCCCATCCCTGGGATTCTCCAGGCAAGAACACAGAGAGGGTTGCCATTTCCTTCTCCAATGCATGAAAGTGAAAAGTGAAAGTGAAGTCGCTCAGTCATGTCTGACTCTTAGCGACCTCATGGACTGCAGCCTACCAGGCTTTTCCATCCAAGGAATTTTCCAGGAAAGAGTACTGGAGTGGGTTGCCATTGCCTTCTCTGGGTTTTTAGGATTACCACCAGCCAAATTGAGATTCATGATGTAGGTGTGAAATAGACAGAATGGGATTTACAAGGACTGTGATTGTGTCAAGCATACAAGTGTTTCATCATTTGTCTCACTCATTTTCTCCCACCCAGATTTATATTTACATTTCAAACTCTGACTTCACATTGAGCAATTAATCCCTATAAATGGTACCACCAGGGCACTGTTTGCAACTTACTTCAAATTGAAGTTCAACCAATGAAATGTGCTGGGAGGAGCCTGGAGAGTAGGAAAATAAAATAATTCAGCTTATTTCTTTCTATGCCCTCTCCCCTCCAGAAGGTTTTTTGTTAATTTTATTTATTTCTTTATTCTGCCTGTGTTGGGTTTTAGTTGTATCACACAGGATCTTCAATCTTCCTTGTGGTATATTGGACCTTTAGTTGAGGCATGTGGGATATAGTTTCCTGACCAGGGATCCAACCAGCTCCTACATAGGGAGCTCAGAGTCTTAGCCACTGGACCACCAGGCAAGTCCCTGGAAGGCTTTTCTAACAGGAATAGTGTTTGTCATTGTTGTAGTTCTCAGTGGAAGAGCCATGCTATTTGATCTTGTTGTTTCAGTATGAAAACTGTCAATTCCTTTGTACAACTATCAGGCCCCAGCACGTCACCATCCACCACTGGTTCCGTTAGTACCACTGACACCTTGTAAATATTCCTTCCATTGAAAATCTTGAACCATATGAATGGAAGCCTGTCAGCACACTGTGACTTCATATATGTATGATAAACTAAAGTTCTTTTGTGTTTATTCAAAGAAGGTGTTGCAGGAAAGAGAGCAGGGCATGAGAGGTCACTACCGAGTCCCTGGGACAACTGTCAACTGTGGGTTCTTGGTTTTGTGCAGGGAAGTATTCAAGAGCAAGCCATAGTAAAGTGAAAGTAGGTGTTTTTCAGGGAGTAAATAACTCCATAGACAGAGTGCGGGCCATCTTGGAAGACAAGAGAGACACAAGGGTATGGGGTTGTCAGTTTGTATAAGGGTGAGGATTTTCATAGGTTAATCAGTGTGAGGAATATTCTAGCTATTTTGAAAAAACAATGGGAATTTCCAGTAATTGGGCCTCTGTCTACTTTTGACCTTTATGCTCAGCCTTGGAACTGTCACGGCACCAGTTGTTGTGTCATTTAGAGTGCTGATGTGTTATAACGGGGAATGACTCAAATTAGACCTGTTTGGTTCTAATTAGTTTATGTCTTGTCCTTAGGCTATATCATTCTTCTAAAGGCTGTGCCCTGTCCCTTTCCTGTCTCACAGGGATTATAATAATTGGCCATGGACTATGATAAGTGAGTACTTGTTGTATCTCTATTATGACTGCAGATTTTGAATTAGAAAGGGATATTTGGAGTAAGATATTATTCACTTCACAAGTGAGGCAATTAAGATCCAGATTCTTTGCTTTATTTCTCCCTTTTGTTGTTATTGTTGCTGTTAATTTTTCATTGATAAAGGTCTCAGACTAGGTAAATGAGAGAAATAGAAGTAAAACTAGTGTTTTTTGATTCTTAGTTCAAGGTCTGCATGTAATGTGTTTATGTTTAAGGATCTCCTGCTTCTTCATGAAACAACAGAAACATCTTGCACTAGATATAGCTGAGTATACTAGTCATTCAGTCTTGTCTGACTCTTTGTGACCCCATGGACTGTAGACCACCAGCCTCCTGTGTGCATGGGATTCTCCAGGAAACAATATTGCAATGGGTTGCATGCCCTCCTCCAGGGGAGCTTCCAATCCAGGGATTGAACCCAGGTCTCCTACATGCAGGTGGATTCTTTACCATCTGAGCCACCAGGGAAGCCCAGTTGTAGGTGTAGAGTAATCCAGTATTCATTCCAAATGACTAGAAGGTAATAAAAAAGAGTTCAGGGTTAATTCATTTTGTTTGGGGCCATTTTCAAACAGATTTACACCCAATATTTTCATAGTATTTATGTGTGTGCTTCTTTAATTGTATGCAAATGGATCGACATATTCTCAAGGCTGCTGAATTTATACCTAAATCTTATAAAAAAAAACTGAAGGCATATACAAAGTTATAAGTTCATAACTCATTTTTTGACATCTTGACTAACTACTAAGAGACTTCAAAAATTCAATCCATAGGTCTACATTTTTTCATCTAAAATTCCTTTACCTGGTATTAAGAACTTAAGAAAAGCAATCTCCTTCTATCATGTTTGCTACAATTTAAACTGAGTATCTATAGTTGTAAATTCAGTATTTTTTTAATACCTTCAGGATTGAGCTACCTTTCCAGTAAATTTTTATTGAATGTTTATTTTTCTTTCTCTTCAGATTTAATGTGACCTATAGAATTGTCAGAGAAAGGGATTTTATGTATAGAATGCTTATTTATGTCAGATAAAAGGGGGTATTCAAGCAGACAAAAGAAATAAATATTGCCTGATGAAGTCTAACTACCAACTATGTCTCATTTAGTGGTCACACCATGTACTACAAAAATAAAAATGATTGTATAAGCTAGTTTATATATTACTGTACTGCTTCTATCCATTGCTGCTGAACTATGCAAAGGACTGAAATAAATGCACATTAGTGGAATACAAAATGTAAATGAACCTAATTTGAAACTAGGAGAAACAAAATTGTAGAGAGTTAATTGCTTTGTTTGTATAGGGTGATTGGAATAGGACTTCTTGCTCAAAGGCACACCATAGCTTGGAACTTTTATATGCTTTTTTAAAAATCTGTATATTGGAGTTTTAATAGAAGGAGTAGAGCAATTTGGGTGCTTTTAAGGACATTCTGGCTTGCTGATTAAACACCAAGGACTCACAATATGGGTAGCATCTTGATGAATTCATCATACTTTGTGTTTTGGACCTCAACTTTTTGGGCATTATGTCACCTTTTCATTTATTCAGAGTTGATAAGACCTAAGGAAAATGAAACAGCAACTATCTCTATATGAGTTTGAATTAGAGTAAAAAAAATGAATTTTTAGGTCAAAATTTATCCCCTCAAGTTCATATCTTGAAACCCCAATTCCCCATAACTCAGAGTATGACTTTATTAGGAGACAGTCTTTAACCAGGTGATTAAGTTCGAGTGAGGTTATTAGGATGGGACCTAATCTCACTGGCTTTCTTATAAGGAGAAAAGACTTCAGGGCACTTATGCACAGAAAATTTTCATGTGAGGAAACAGCAAGGAAGTGGCCATCTGCAAGTCAAGAAAAGAGACCACAGAAGAAACCAAAACTGTGGACATCTTGAGCTTCTAGCCTTCGGATGGTGAGAAAATAAATTTTCTTTGTTCAAGCCACCTAGTCTGTGGTACTTTATTATGCAATGCTAGAGAAATAATACATGCATTAATTATTACAAAATAATATATAAAAATGTGAAATGGACCAGATACTATATTATCTGACCAGCACTTTTTTCCACAAGAGAAACTTACACAGGTAAGAAGGCAAGTAAAAATCAGACTCCTGGTTATATGGTTAAATAATTAAGATTTGCACACCAGGACAGCCCAGTTTGGGATTCACAAATCGAGGTCTAGTAATGCAAGCTAGTAATAATCTCTGGAGAAGTGAAAATTTTAAAGATCTTAGAACATATTTTCTTACTAAGTTTACTCAAATAATTGTTTAATATTGTTTTGGCTTTTTATTTAGTGTGTACTTTTTGTGGACTTGAGTTTGAATGTGTCTGAAAATGGGTTATGGTAGATTTTATAAGTGGTTAAATAAAAATAGAAAAACTTTCCCTCTCCATTATTTAGTTTATTTTTTCTTGTGCATCATGGTTTCCTTTGGATCTTATTTTCTTCTGTAAGAGATGCTCAAAGGTAGCACCAGCAGAATAGGCCTTTATTTCCCTACTCTTTCACCCTAGATATGTAAATCTTCAAATCATTATAATATGATTCATTTCATTTTCAATATATATATATAAATCAAGGAAGTATTAATGGTAAAATATTTTTAATGAGATTATATATATATTTACAATAAAGGATCCCTTTACTAGAAAAGTCCATGTATATTTCATTGTTTCTAATTATATGACAGAATGACACCAGTCTGCAAGATGTGCAGGCTCTTTACAATAACAAAGTAAGGGGAAGATGGCTATGAAAGCTTTAGGTACCCATTGGACAGACTGTGTCAGCCAATCCATGAAATAAAATAGCCTAAAAACCAGTCGTAATGATTCTAATCTCCTCTTCATGTCTATTTGGATGTAGCTCATGGATAGCCCAAAGTGGCTTTTTAAAATGTTTTATTTCTGATAAACTTTCACTCCCCACCTCTTAAGATTGATATTTTCTACCTTTAAATATGTAAATATATTCAGTTAGGCTTAAGTAAAAAGTCATCTGCTTTATGAAATTTGAATTCCACTGTTAACTGCTGAGATTCTTCATGTGTTGAGATAGGCTACCTGTTTGGAAGCCCACCTATATACTGTGAAGTGTATAAGATATTATCTACATGGAATCTAAAAAGTTAACCTGAAACAGTTTTAAGGATGCTGAAGAATATACAGAATTCCTGGGTTGGAGATTAGGGGAAGTTTATTTCTAAAAACAAAAGCAGCAGTCCAAGTATCAGAACTTTTTTATCCACTGGTACCTCAACCAATTTCTAATTTCTACAGAGTGACACAAGAGGACCAGGAGACAGTTGCACATTCCATGGGTTTTCAGACGAAGAAGATGCTAAGTTTAGGGGGTTGGAATATTTCAAATGGTCAGTGCGTGTGCCTGTACTGTGCTCTGGAGGATCTCATTATACTTTTGCAGGTTATTTGCAATACAAACATCTACAGAATAGCTAGATAGAATTCAATTCAGTTAAGTTTAGTCGCTCAGTTGTGTCCGACTCTTTGCTACCCCATGAACCACAGCATGCCAGGCCTCCCTGTCCATCACCAACTCCGGGACTCCACTCAAACCTATGTCCATTGAGTCGATGATGCCATCCAACCATTTCATCCTCTGTCATCCACTTCTCCTGCTACCCTCAATCTTTCCCAGCATCAGGGTCTTTTCCAATAAGTCAGATGTTCACATCAGGTGGCCAAGTATTGGAGTTTCAGCTTCAACATCATTCCTTCCACTGGACACCCAGAACTGATCTCCTTTAGGATGGACTGGTTGGATTGAAGGGACTCTAAACAGTCTTCTCCAACACCACAGTTAAAAGCATCAATTCTTCAGTGCTCAACTTTCTTCACAGTCCAACTCTCACATCCATACATGACCACTGGAAAAATCATAGTTTGACTAGACGGACCTGTGTTGGCAAAGTAATGTCTCTGTTTTTTAATATGCTGTCTGCTGCTGCTGCTGCTAAGTCACTTCAGTCGTGACCGACTCTGTGTGACCCCATAGGCGGCAGCCCACCAGGCAATGCCATCCCTGGGATTCTCCAGGCAAGAACACTGGAGTGGGTTGCCATTTCCTTCTCCAATGCATGAAAGTGAAAAGTAAGTGAAGTTGCTCAGTCGTGTCCAACCCTCAGCGACGCCATGGACTGCAGCCTTCCAGGCTCCTCTGTCCATGGGATTTTCCAGGCAAAAGTACTGGAGTGGGGTGCCATTGTTTTCTCCTAATATGCTATCTAGGTTGGTCATAACTTTCCTTCCAAGGAGTAAGCCTCTTTTAATTTCATTTCTGCAATCACCAACTGCAGTGATTTTGGAACCCAGAAAAATAAAGTCAGCCACTGTTTCCATTGTTTCCCCATCTATCTGCCATGAAGTGATGGGACTGGATGCCATGATCTTAGTTTTCTGAATGTTGAGCTTTAAGCCAAAATTTTCACTCTCCTCTTTCACTTTCATCAAGAGGCTCTTTAGTTTTTCTTCACTTTCTGCCATAAGGGTGGAGTCATCTGCCTATCTGAGGTTATTGATATTTCTCCCAGCAATCCATTATGCAATAGAAGCTACACTGTACTCAAGATTGTACAATTGAACATCAAGAAACTTAGAGGGTCCTAACTTTTTCCTTTCTTGCAAAATAACAGATTAGACTGTAACATCTACAGTGTAGCTGCTGCTGCTGCTGCTAAGTCCCTTCAGTCGTGTCCAACTCTGTGCGACCCCATAGAGGGCAGCCCACCAGGCTCCCCCATCCCTGGGATTCCCCAGGCAAGAACACTGGAGTGGGTTGCCATTTTCTTCTCCAATGCATGAAAGTGAAAAGTGAAAGTGAAGTCGCTCAGTCGTGTCCGACTCCTAGCGACCCCATGGACTGCAGCCTACCAGGCTCCTCCATCCATGGGATTTTCTAAGCAAAAGTACTGGAGTGGGGTGCCATTGCCTTCTCCGTACAGTGTAGCAGGAAGACTCAAATCTATCCATCTTGTGTGCAGATTTGACCTTTTTACTCAAGCAGTTTTCCCTCATGAATTGAACCATCATTCAAAAATGTAAGTTAATTGAAAAAGTCTTCATTCAAAAAAAGTATTTAATTAAGATATACCTATTAAAGTAACATGTGTTGATATAGTCTCATATATAAATATTTTTATTTCCAGTTAATATAGTAAGTGTTAGACTCCTGGCTCTGAGGCAAAGAACTCTCTTAATCATGGCATAACAGACACTGGGAGGATCATGTTGGTATTTGCTTCGTTTGCCCCTTGTGCAGGAAAGAAGTAATTTACCAGTCCTAGATTCTTCAAACTCTGTACATTCCCATGGGAAAAAAAAAAAAAAAAAAAAAAAAAAACAAAAAACAAACCTACTTTCAGGATATTTGGCTGACTTAAGGGAAAATTCAACTGTTGGCATGATCTGATGAGTACTTTTGTACACTTGAAAACTTAAGAAAGTCTGTACTGTGCTGAATCACTTGAGTCGTGTCCGACTCTTTGTGACCCTATGGACAGTAACCTTCCAGGCTTCTCTGTCCATGGAATTCTCTAGGCAAGAATATTGGAGTGAGTTGCCATGCTCTCTTCCAGGGGATCTTCCCAACCCAGGGATCAAACATGGACAGGTCTCTTTTGTATCCTACACTGGCAGGCGAGTTCTTGACCACAGAACCATTCTGTACTAGTCTGTTCAGATAGTTCATGCTTGACAATGTGATTTACATGAGCACATGCTTTTTATCCAAGGGCCTGGAGCTTGAGGCAGTCACCTAAGTACTGTACACCCCAGTGGCTAACCCCAGCTTAAACTCTCCACATTCAAGCTCAGGTAAGCATCTCTGGTTGGCTGCACTTTGTATGCACTCTTTTCTTATTCATAATTGCTGGAGAATTGTGTGTTCTCTGCAACTTCTCTGGGAGGGGCAAGCCTGTTTTCCTCTTGACCTTGAGTCTGTAAGGTTACTCCTGGCTCCCTTTAGGCTTTGCCCTTTGCGCATTTTCCTTTTGCTGCTTCTATTCTGCAAACTTTAATTCTTGTTTTTGTCCAGTCACTAAGTTATGTCCAACTCTTTGTGACCCCATGGACTGCAGCACTCCAGGCTCCCCTGTCCTTCGCTTTCTCCCAGAGTTTGCTAAAACTCCTGTCCGTTGAGATGGTGATGCCATCCAGCCCTCTTATCCTCTGTCATCCCCTTCTCCTCCTGTAATTATAATAAACTACAATCATCATTATAGCAATGTCTAAGTCCTGTGAGTCCTAAAAAAATCACTAAGGCCAAGGATTGCCTTCTTGAACCCTGATATAGGAGTCCAATCCCATGACTAATATGTGGAGTGGCCTAAATCACATTGTGCATAGAGTGAATCTATATCACAGCTAAGGAGCACTACCTTCAAGAGATTACAATCTCTGCAGAAGTTAAAGCAATTCTGCCTAATAATTGCCATGGAGGGATGAACTGTCTTTATTATCTTGTTTGGGAAATAAATCTGTCCACTATCTTTGAGAGAGACATGAGGCTATCTTTCAGGGCTGCTTGCTATTCAAGTATCTTTTTAAAGGGTCATATTTAAAAACATATTAAATTATATTGTTAGGTTAAAATGTTCATACCTCCCAAAACAATCTACAGAGTCAATTAAATACCTATCAGAATTTCATTGTTGTTTTTCATTGAAACCATAAAGCTCCTAGAAGAAAACATAGGCAATAAGCTCCTTGATGTTGGTCTTGGCAATTTTTTTTTTTTTTAATCTCTCCCAAAAGCAAAGCAACAACAACAAAAAATAATAAGAAAGTGGGATTACATCTAACTAAAGTGCTTCTGTCTAGCAAAGAAACCATCAACAAAATAAAAAGGCAACTTACTGAATGGGAAATAGTATTTGTGAATCACATATCTGATAAGTGGTTAATATCCAAAATATATAAAGAACTCAAACAACTTGTGAAATAAAATTCATATTTTATGAAAAGAAGAAAAATTTAAACATAAAAAATTTTCTCTGCTCCTTAGCCTCTTCCCCTGCCCCATTATATTATATTATACATTATGGTATGGTTTATGCTATATGATACATGACATATTGTGTTTATGACTCCATCTTGATAATATACTCCAGAGAAAAACTTTTCTGCCTGTCTTGAAGAAACAAATAATCATGTTAGAGATGACAGAGAAAAGCATGTGACAAATAACTCGATGTCCCCTAGGATATGAGGAGAGCTTCTAACCTACATCCCCAAAGAATCCAGGGCCCTCATTCATACAGCTATAGGAAAATGAAATCAGACAGCAACATGAACATGCTGTGAAATAGATTCTTCCCCAGCTGAAATTCCAGGAACGTGACCTGGCTGACACCTTGATAGCAGACTTGTGAAACTCTGAGCAGAGGACTCAGTTAGGCTGTGCCTGGACTTCTGACCCACAGAAAATTAGCAATAATAAATGTATGTTTTTTTTTCAGCTGCAAAATCTATGAAAATTGATTACACAGAACAAGAGATAACTAATACAATGCCTTCTCCATTAGAGATGAAGCACCAGAGGCCTATGAAGAGTCATCTTCTAATCCTGCACTGAGGTGTTCTCAACTGTACATCTTACAAATTAAATGAAAGTGAAAGTGTTAGTCGCTCAGGCACGTCCAACTCTTTGCTACCCAATGGACTGTAGACCACCAGGCTCCTTTGTCCAAGGAATTCTCCAGGCAAGAATACTGGAGTGAGTTGCCATTCCCTTCTCCAGGGGGACCTTTCTGACCCTGGGATTGTACCCAGATCTTCTGCATTACAAGAAGATTCTTTACCATCTGAGCCACTGGGGCTTCCTTATAAATTAAATAACTTTCCTAATTCAATAACAAACTATCAGATTTAGCCAGACACCTGAAAAGAAGCTGTGAAGAATAGTTATTTCTGTCATTTTCTTTCTTTTCCCACAAATGTTGTAGCATTTGTTTTTGCAAGTGCTATGATAGTATGTGATACACAAAAGAATGAAACATGGATAATACCTTAAAATCTTTACATAACCTAGTAGAAGAGGTAAAATACTGACTTGCAATCCAATTGTCACATCCTTTGTTGGAAAACTATCTCAACCCCACAAGCAGCTAAATGTGCTCCCCTCACAACCTATATACAATTGTATAATGTATCCAATTCAAACTTCTTCAGAAAATGTGATATACTGAATATACATAAAGAGAAAAATCTCATTTTCCTTAGCACTGAAATTTGCAACTACTCTTCGACTTCAACCCCAGAATAAAAGAATATGTTTGGAGGTAATACCACCCTTGAGATACTCAGGAAACAATACATAATCAATTGAAAGCATTCCTAGAACACTGGGTTTGCAAGTAACTAGACAGCTTTTGTTTTGCTTCAAGGCATATGCAATCTGAAAGATAGCACTGAATTATTTAGGAAGGAAGAGCAACTTTAGATGCTATTTGTGGACAGGGAAAAGGAAAGATAAAAGGTAATGTAGTGATGTATCTTGTGGCCAGAGAATCTCTTGAGAAAAGAACAGAGATTATTTACTTGTCTCTCTATGTGTCTATCTAAACACCTATCTTCAATACTGTGTTTTCATATGGTATACACAAAATATTTTTTCATGAATCCCATGACATTTCAATAGAATCTTTAATTCTGAGTATGACTTTTTCCAAGATTTTTTTTAGTCATTTAATCTTAGCAAGAATAGATTACTTGCTAAGGGTTACTTTCACAAGATGAATATAGAATGAAAAAAACCTAAGGCTCCATTTAGAGAGAGCTAACTGGCCTCTCTTGGTGGAACACCATCCATGGCTACTGGGAACTGCTGTGGGGCAGTGGAGAATAGATGGTGAGCTGGTGGTGGTGTTAGCTCAGTCCAGATGGTGACTGTAGCTGAAGCGTGACCTTGCTCCATGTAGCAGTGAAGATACAGCTGGTCACCCCAGATTTTAATCAGAGCTCCTGTAAGAACTCCAAAGTTACAATTCGCTGCTGAACAACCATTGACAGGAGAATGTTGGATCCCACCAAAAAAGATACCCCACATCCAAGGGCAAAGGAGAAGCCCCAGAAAGATGGTAGGAGGGGCAAAATCATGTTGAAAATCAAACTCCATACCTGCCAGAGATGTTTGGAGGGCTCAAACAAACCTTGTGCACATCAGGACCCAGAGACCCCACAAAGAGTGAGCTAGAACTGTGTTTGAAGGTCTCCTGTGGAGGTACGGGTCAGCAGTGGCCTGCCACAGGGGTTCTGGGTGCAGCAAACCTGGGTATGGCATAAGCCCTTGCGGAGGAGGTAGCCATTCACTCCACCATAGAGCCATCAGAAATTTCACAGGACTGGGGAAACAGACTCTTGCAGGGGACAAACAAAACCTGTGTGCACCAGGACCCAGGAGAAAGGATCAGTGACCCCACAAGAGACTGCCCTGGACTTTCCCGTGAGTGTCCAGGAATCTCTGGAGGAGGCTTAGGTTGGTGGTCAATACCAAAATCAGATTGATTACATTCTTTGCAACCAAAGATGGAGAAACTCTATACAGTCAGCAAAAACAAGACCGGGAGCTAACTGTGGCTCAGATCATGACTCCTTATTGCCAAATTCAGACTTAAATTAAAGTAGGGAAAACCACCAAATCATTCAGGTATGACCTAAATCAAATTCCTTATAATTATACAGTGGAAGTTACAAATAGATTCAAGGATTTAGATCTGATAAACAGAGTGCCTGAAGAACTATGGACAGAGGCTCATGACATTGTACAGGAGACAGGGTTCAAGACTATCCCCAAGAAAAAAAATGCAAAAAGGCAAAATGGCTGTCTGAGGAGGCCTTTCTCTGAGCTGAGAAAAGAAGAAAAGTGAAAGGCAAAGGGGAAAAGGGAAGATATAAGTCTGAATGCAGACTTCCAAAGAATAGCAAGGAGAGATAAGAAAGCCTTCCTCAGTGATCAATGCAAAGAAATAGAGGAAAACAACAGAATGGGAAAGACTAGAGATCTCTTTGAGAAAATTAGAGATACCAAGGGAACATTTCATGCAAAGATGGGCTTGATAAAGGACAAAAATTATATGGACCTAATAGAAGCAGAAGATATTAAGAAGAGGTGGCAAGATTAAACAGAACTATACAGAAAAGATCTTCATTATCCAGATAACCACTATGGTGTGATCACTGACCTACAGCCAGACATCCTGGAATGTGAAGTCAAGTGGGCTTTAAGAGACATCACTACAGACAATGCTCATCTCACACCCTAGCAAAGTAATGCTCAAAATTCTCCAAGCCAGGCTTCAACAGTATGTGAACTGTGATCTTCCAGATGTTCAACCTGGATTTAGAAAAGGCAGAGGAACCCAATATGAAATTGCCAACATCCTTTGGGTCGTCAAAAAAGCAAGAGAGTTCCTGAAAAAAATTCACTCTGCTTTATTGACTAGGCCAAAGACTTTGATTATGTGGATCACAACAAGCTGTGGAAACGTTTTCAAGACATGGGAATACCAGACCACCTGATCTACCTCCTGAAAAATCTGTATGCAGGTCAAAAAGCAACAGATAGAACTGGACATGGAACAACAGACTGGTTCCAATTTGGGAAAGGAGTATGTCAAGGCTGCACACTTTCACCCTGCTTATTTAACTTATATGCAGAGCACATCATTGGGTGGATGAAGCACAAGGTATAATCAAGATTGCCAGGAGAAATATCAACAACCTTAGATACACAGATAACACCACTCTTATGGCAGAAATCAAAGAACTAAAGAGCCTCTTGATGAAAGTGAAAGAGGAGAGTAAAAAAGTTGGCTTAAAACTCAGCATTCAGAAAACTAAGATCATGGCATCTGCTTCCGTCACATCATGGCAAATTGATGGGGAAAAAATGGAAACAGTGAGAGACTTTATTTTCTTGGACTCCATAATTACTGAAGACGGTGACTTCAGCCATGAAATTAAAAAACACTTGCTCCTTGGAAGAAAAGCTATAACCAATCTAGACAGCATATTAAAAAGCAGAGACATTACTTTGCCAAAAAATGTCCATCTAGTCAAAGCTATGGTTTTTCCAGTAGTCATGTATGGATGTGAGAGTTGGACTATAAAGAAAGCCAAGCAACTAAGAACTGATGTTTTTGAACTGTGATGTTGGAGGAGACTCTTGAGAGTCCCTTGGAGAGCAAAGAGATACAACCAATCTATCCGAAATAAATCAGTACTGAATATTTCTTGGAAGGACTGGTGCTGAAGATAAAACTCCAGTACTTTGGCCACCTGATGTGAAGAACTGACTCATTGGAAAGACCCTGATGCTGGGAAAGATTGATGGTGGGAGGAGAAGGGGGAGACAGAGGATGGGATGGCTGAATGGCATCACTGACTCCATGGACATGAATTTGAGCTGGTCCAGGGAATTGGTGATGGACAGAGAAGCCTAGCATGCTGCAGTCCATGGGGTTTCAAACAGTCAGACATGACTGAGCTACTGAACTGAATGCTCCACTGGGAGACCAGCTACTTGTGAAAATGAAAATTTAATGTATTTTAAAATTTACATGTCTGTTATCAGATAAACCAAGAACTTCTTTAGAATTCCTTAATAAGTGCACGTGTTATTCATATTTGTATGTGCTGCACTTGACACAGTACTGTGTATCATGGCAGGTGTATAAGAAGAGCTATTATTATTTTATTTTAAATAAATAAATGGATAAGGATTTTATAGTCAGCCTCTGATAGAAGTATTGTACCATAGGCTAAATGAAAGCTGTTTGTTGTCCTTAACATACATTGACTTCCTTGAGTTTTATTTTGTTGTTCTAAATGTTTTGAATTAATATTTAATACATCATCATGCTTTATTAAAAATATTTTATATCATGTACTTTGCTAAGTGATATATATATGCATAAATCATGTTTTATTAAGAATGACTAATTTGACAAAGAACAAAGATCAGGTTCCTGATGACTTGCCAAATGATATAATATTGTTCTGATTCATTTGACACAAGTATATTATCATCCAGCAGAAAGTAAAATAATTAATAGCACAGTGAAGTATAATTGGTATTGGTACTAAAATGTAAGTCAACAAAAATGTATTTGAGAAATTGAGCCACCTGTCAGTGATTTTATTGAATTAATTTTAAATTTTTAAAAATAATATTAATATAAAATATATTTTTTCATAATACTATAATACATTTAATATGTTACTTTGTTTATATTTGCAACCAAAATGGAATCATACTTTGAATACTTAGGGGAAAACATGTTTGCTCTCAAAGAAACAGTAATCTTGTTTACATCAAGATTCTAGTATGTCATCTTCACTTGTAACGATGCAAAATCTAGAATCTTCATTATAGCCATGATACAAAACTAAAATAAGATTTATTTTAATTGAGGATTTTTAAGTAAAATGTATTAAAATCTGAGTGTATTAGGCATTATGCTTTGAGGTTTTAAAAAATTAAGTGAACAACATCTAACCATAGTATGCTTTAACATAAGTTATAAAAATTATATGTTATATGATAAATTATACATTAGATTGTGTGCTGTATTACAAATTGTATGTAACTCTACAAATGAAAATTATATATATATTTTTTTTTGGTAGTGCAGAATACGATCACAAATAATTATAACTTCTGTATATTATTCTTCTGTGTAGTCTGTGAATTATTACTTCTGTATAATAAATCCATATAAAATATCTGCAAAAAGATTTCAATTAACAAACACATGAATTATGCCTTTGTAAACTCAAGATTTTAAATTAAAGAGTTTATGTTATGTAAATAATTTGTAAAAGAGCAAACATAGAAACTAGACAAATATGTCAAAACAAACAGGATGTTTGTTAATCCTTGTGTTAGTCACAACGCTTTGTTACTAGTTACCAAAACCCAATAAAATCATCCTGAATATAAATGGACTTTCATGAAAAGAAAAGGGCATATAAGTTTAGTGGAAACATGAGTAATAACTCCAGGAAACTCAAGGAAAAGGAGTTTGGACTAGAAAACTCAAAGAATATTCTAACGTCATTTTCTTGAGGTTCTTAGAGTTATTCTGTCTCAACTCCCAGTCATGGAAGGAATTTCAAGTCTAGTTAAGTGACCCACTGGGGTTGGGTGGGGGAGAAAATCAGCTGCAATAAAAGAAATTTATACATTTAGTGAAACAACCAATGGGATAGTTCCCCCGGGTATCAAGTTTATGTGTGTGCTTTTGTTTAAAAAAAAAAAAATTATTATTTAATGTGATTGTTCTGGGTCTTAGCTGTGGCATGTGAACTCAGTTGCAGTAGGCATGTGGGATCTAATTACTGCATCAGGGATTGAACCTGAGCCCCCTGTGAGACCCTGAGTGCAGAGTCTCACCCATTGGACCACCAGGGAAGTACATTCTTTTGCTTTTTACTTCTCTACTTATATCTGCTATGCAGAAAGCAAAAACATTCCAGAATTTACTTTTCCTGTATAGCTATATGGACATAATAAATAAACAGTTCAATTTTTCTTTTAAGAGACACAAAAATGGGAATTGAGTGTTCTTGTGTAGATTAAGTGAAATGTTTTGAAAAACTACTATTTAACAACCAAGAATTTTATGACAAGAAGAGTTAAAATTATTTTGGTTTAGTTAATCATTTTATAGAAGATAGTCTATATGATTGATATAATTTTAAGGATCATGAAAAAAGGAAGTTAACTATATATATTTCTTCATTATACAGTTGGAGAAACTGAAACTCATCAAAATAAAATGCTTTGATCCTGGTCATCAGTTAGTGAATGACAGACATCATCAGTATATATATATATATATATATACACAAATATATATATATTTGGATTGAGGGGAAACATATATATATAATAGATTTATATATATGTTTTTATTTATATATATGTATATATGTTTACATATTCATATATTCATCTCTAGAAGTTTTATTTCTATTTCAATATTTACAAATATAGGCATCTGTGTGCTCAGTCGCTCAGTTGTGCCCACCCCTTTGCAACCTCATGGACTAGAGCCCACCAGGCTCCTTTATTCATGGGATTTCCTAGGCAAAAATACTGAAGTGGGTTGCGATTTCCTACTCCATAGGCATCTACATAGGGCTAATATGACTGTGGCTCAGATCATGAACTCCTTATTGCCAAATTCAGACTTAAATTGAAGAAAGTAGGGAAAACCACTAGATAATTCAGGTATGACCTAAATCAAATCCCTTATGATTATACAGTGGAAGTGAGAAATAGATTTAAGGGACTAGATCTGATAGATACAGTGCCTGATGAACTATGGACGGAGGTTCGTGACATTGTACAGAAGACAGGGATCAAGACCATCCCCGTGGAAAAGAAATGCAACAAAGCAAAATGGCTGTCTGGGGAGGCCTTACAAATTGCTGTGAAAAGAAGAGAAGTAAAGAGCAAAGGAGAAAAGGAAAGATAAAAGCATCTGAATGCAGAGTTCCAAAGAATAGCAAGAAGAGATAAGAAAGCCTTCCTCAGCCATCAGTGCAAAGAAATAAAGGAAAACAACAGAATGGGAAAAACTAGAGATCTCTTCAAGAAAATTAAAGATACCAAGGGAACATTTCATGCAACGATGGGCTCAATAAAGGACAGAAATGGTATGGACCTAACAGAAGCAGAAGATATTAAGAAGAGGTGGCAAGAATACACAGAAGAACTGTACAAAAAAGAACTTTATGACCCAGATAATCACAATGATGTGATCACTGACCTGGAGCCAGACATGCTGGAATGTGAAGTCAAGTGGGCCTTAGAAAGCATAACTATGAACAAAGCTAGTGTAGGTGATGGAAATCCAGTTGAGCTATTTCAAATCCTGAAAGATAATGCTGTGAAAGTGTTGTACTCAATGTGCTGGCAAATTTGGAAAACTCAGCAGTGGTCACAGGACTGGAAAAGGTCAGGTTAAATTCCAATCCCAAAGAAACACAATGCCAAGGAATGCTCAAACTACTGCACAATTGCACTCATCTCACACACTAGTAAAGTAATAGTCAAAATTCTCCAAGCCAGGCTTCAGCAGTGCATGAACTGTGAACATCCAGATGTTCAAGCTGGTTTTAGGAAAGGCAGAGGAAACAGAGATCAAATTGCCAATATCCACTGGATCATCGAAAAAGCAAAGGAGTTCCAGAAAAACATCTATTTCTGCTTCACTGACTATGCCAAAGCCTTTGACTCTGTGGATCACAATAATCTGTGGAAAATTCTTCAAGAGATGGACATACCAGACCACCTGACCTACCACTTGAGAAACTTATATGCAGGCCAGGAGGCAACAGTTAGAACTGGACATGGAACAACAGACTGGTTTCAAATAGGAAAAGCAGTACATCAAGGCTATATATTGTCACCCTGTTTATTTAACTTATATGCAGAGTACATCATGAGAAATGCTGGGCTGGAAGAAGCACAAGCTGGAATCAAGATTGCGGGGAGAACTATCAATAACCTCAGATACGCAGATGACACCACCCTTATGGCAGAAAGTGAAGAGGAATTAAAAAGCCTTTTGATGAAAGTGAAAGAGGAGAGTGAAAAAGTTGGTTTAAAGCTCAATGTTCAGAAAACAAAGATCATGGCATCTGGTCCCATCACTTCATGGGAAATAGATGGGGAAACAGTGGAAACAGTGGCAGACTTTATTTTTTTGGGCTCCAAAATCACAGCAGATGGTGATTGCAGCCATGAAATTAAAAGACACTTACTCCTTGGAAGGAAAGTTATGACCAACCTAGATAACATATTCAAAAGCAGAGACATTACTTTGCCAACAAAGGTCCGTCTAGTCAAGGCTGTTGTTTTTCCAGTAGTCAGGTATGGATGTGAGAGTTGGACTGTGAAGAAAGCTGAGCACTGAAGAATTGATGCTTTTGAACTGTGGTGTTGGACTCTTGAGAGTCCCTTGGACTGCAGGGAGATCCAACCAGTCCATCCTAAAGGAGATCAGTCCTGGGTGTTCATTGGAAGTACAAAGACTCTGATGCTGGGAGGGATTGGGGGCAAGAGAAGAAGGGGATGACAGAGGATGAGATGGCTGGATGGCATTACTGACTCGATGGACGTGAGTCTGAGTGAACTCCGGGAGTTGGTGTTGGACAGGGAGGCCTGGCGTGCTGCGATTCATGGGGTCGCAAAGAGTTGGACACGACATAGTGACTGATCTGATCTGATGCTGAAGCTGAAACTCCAGTACTTTGGCCACCTCATGTGAAGAATTGACTCATTGGAAAAGACCCTGATGCTGGGAGGGATTGGAGGCAGGAGGAGAAGGGGACTGCAGAAGATGAGATGGCTGGATGGCATCACAGATTCGATACACATGAGTCTGACTGAAATCCGGGAGCTGGTGATGGACAGGAAGGCCTGGCGTGCTGCTCAGTCAGACACGACTGAGCGACTGAACTGAACTGAACTGAACTAATGTATCCTGTCATCATATTATACACATTATAAGAGATGTAATGAAATCATATAGATGTAAAATAGGAAAAATATGAATATAAGAGCTGAGAGAATTATTCAATTACTTTAAAAATATGATATACTGTGTTTTATGACATAAATACAGATAGCAATATGTAAGAGCTATGCTAAGATCTATTAGGATAGTATAGTAGCTTCCCACTATGTTGCTTTTAAATTATTTAATTTGCAGTTGAACATCTGCAGCTTTAAATCATGATCCACAAAATATAGAAAGTATGCATTTCCAATTTTTGTTTTTTTCATGTGTTAGTAATATCATTTTAAAATGTATTTTATATTTTCTTTGCATGAAATAACTCTCTTTACTTTTATAATTTGGAATTTTGTGAAGTTTATATTCTATTGATATTTTTCTAATTATGTTAAGGGAAATAGTTTCCATTAATATATTTTTTTAATTAGTATAACATATTTTCACTTTTGTTCTTTCATAGGTAGTAGTTTTATCCTGGAATGAACATGGTTCTGACTTCTATTCTATTCAACTCTATCTGCTTAACAAACTGCCACAAATTTATTTTAGCTCAGATTTTGGAAGGCCAGGGATTCAGGCAGAGTTCAGCAAAGTGATTCCTCTGTTCCCCGTGGCATTGGGGTCACAGTGTTACATGGCCAAAGACTGAGCTGTTTTCTGGATTTTATGACACTCACACATTTGCCTGATTCTTAAGGCAGGATAAGTTAGATGCCTATTCCTCTTAGATCTCGGGGCTCTCAAAGGGCCTCTCCAACAAGGCAATTGGAAGTTTAAGTGATGGCTCTGGTATCCAAGAATAAGTATTCTAAGAGCATAAAGTAAGAATGGCCAATCTCTTGAGATCTAGGCCTAGAAACTAACAGAGCATCTCTTTCACTGGTCAAGAAGTCAAAGTCGCAGAGCCCAGATTCAAGGGGAAGGACATGGAGTTTGTCTCTCATAGAAGACAAAGGAAAGAATATGTGGCTTTTTAAAATAAATACCAGTGTCAGTTAGCATCTTCAAATGCTAACTAGCTTTTAACATTGACTCTTGGATTGATAACTGAAAGAATTGCTTTGAATAAAACTAAAGGTCTCCTGTGAATTTATGTCTTAGTTTTAATTTCAGTCTTCCTAAGAAAATGAGCCTTAGTCTTTACTCTTTTATTAAAGTGAAATTTAGCAAAAGCTAATATTGGGATAGGTGGTGTAAAGAAATAAAGTAACCTGCACAGTGAGTTAAGTTAAAGATTGTCTTATTTAGATGAATATTTATCTCCACTATTAATGTACAAACAATAAAAAAAAACTGATTTGTAAAAAAAAAAAGCAGAAAGAAACTTCATTTTTCAGATTTTAGTTGCTTAATTAATGAAAAGATTATAATAGATGCACTACATGGAATTATGTTGAAAATTAAATGAAAGTATGTCATGATGGTGTGATCACCAACCTAGAGCCAGACAACCTGGAATGCGAAGTCAAGTGGGCCTTATTAAGCATCACTACAAACAAAGCTAGTGGAGGTGATGGAATTCCAGTTGAGCTATTTAAAATCCTAAAAGATGATGCTGTGGAAGTGCTGCACTCAGTATGCCAGCAAATTTGGAAAACTCAGCAGTCGCCACAGGACTGGAAAATGCCAGTTTTAATTCCAATTTCAAAGAAAGGCAATGCCAAAGAATTTTCAAGCTACCACACAAGTGCATTCATCTCACACGCTAGTAAAGCAGTGCTTCTCCAAGCCAGTCTTCAACAATGCATGAACCATGAATTTCCAGATATTCAAGCTGGTTTTAGAAAAGGCAGAGGAACCAGAGATCAAATTGCCAACATCTGCTGGATCATTGAAAAAGGAAGAGAGTTCCAGAAAAACATCTATTTCTGCTTTATTGACAATGCCAAAGTATTTGTGTGGACCGCAACAATCTGTGGAAAATTCTGTAAGAGATGGGAATACCAGACCACCTGACCTGCTCTTTAGAAATCTGTATGCAGGTCAGAAAGCAACAGTTAGAACTGGACATGGAACAACAGACTGATTCCAAATAGGGAAAGGAGTATGTCAAGGCTGTATATTGTCTCTCTGCTTGTTTAACTTATATACAGAGTACATCATGAGAAATGTTGGGCTGGGTGATGTACAAGTTAAAATCAAGATTGCCAGGAGAAATATCAATAATCTCAGATATGCAGATGACACCACTCTTATGGCAAAAAGCAAAGAAGAACTAAAGAGCCTTTTGATGAAAGTGAAAGAGAAGAGTGAAAAAGTTGGCTTAAAACTCAATATTCAGGAAACTAAAATCATGGCATCTGGTCCCATCACTTCATGGCAAATATATTGGGAAAAAATATATTGGAAACAGTGAGAGATTTTATTTTCTTGGACTCCAAAATCACTGTGGATACTGATTGAAGCCATGAAATTAAAAGACGCTTGCTCCTTGTTTGACAAGCTATGACCAATGTAGACAGCATATTAAAAAGCAGAGACATTACTTTGACTAGTTTCGTCTAGTCAAAGCTTTGGTTTTTCCAGTAGTCATGTATGGATGTGAGAGTTGGACTATAAAGAAAGCTGAGCACCAAAGAATTGATGCTTTTGAACTGTTTTGTTGGAGAAGACTCTTCAGAGTCCCTTGGACGGCAAGGAGATCCAATCAGTCTATCCTAAAGGAAATCAGTACTGAATATTCATTAGAAGGACTGATGCTGAAGCTGAAACGCCAATACTTTGGCCACCTGATGGAAAGAACTGACTCAATTGAAAAGACCCTGATGCTGGGAAAGATTGAAGGCAGGAGGAGAAGGTGACAACAGAGGATGAGATGGCTGGATGGCATCACCAACTCTATGGATGTGAGTTTGAGTAAACTTTAGGAGTTGGCAATAGACAGGGAGGCCTGGCACACCGCTGTTTATGGGGTCACAATGAGTCGGACACGACTGAGTGACTGAACTGAACTGAAATACAGCAAAGCATGCTCTCATCATGTTAAATGCTTATCAATTTTTATAACTCTGTCCTTATAATGATATTATCATATCTCTTTTGTCTTTCCTGGAATTCTACAAGTACATGAAATATTGATGCTGTTAATACAACTTTGTTTTTACTCTTATGTTGGTATACTGCTCTATTGTATAAAGAGAGTGGCCAGAAAATGATTGCAATAGTGAAATATTCTGTGAAAAATATGGACAAAATAACTTTAAATAAAATTAAAATATAATTCTGTATACTGAGATTAAGAAGCAGTTACAATGTCTAAGGTGTTTTTTTTGTTTGTTTTGTTTTGTTTTATGTTTTTTGTTTGTTTGTTTGTTTGTTTTATCTATAGTAAACTTAGTTATGGGACAAGGACAAGATGATGTCTCTCAGTTCAGTTCAGTCGCTCAGTCATGTCTGACTCTCTGCGACCCCATGAATCGCAGCACACCAGGCCTCCGTGTCCATCACCAACTCCCGGAGTTCACTCAAACTCATGTGCATTGAGTCAGTGATGCCATCCAGCCATCTCATCCTCTGTCATCCCCTTCTCCTCCTGCCCCCAATCCCTCCCAGCATCAGGGTCTTTTCCAATGAGTCAACTCTTCACATGAGGTGGCCAAAGTACTGGAGTTTCAGCTTCAGCATCAGTCCTTCCAATGAGCACCCAGGACTGATCTCATTTAGGACGGACTGGTTGGATCTCCTTGCAGTCCAAGGGACTCTCAAGAGTAATAGGAAATTGAATTATCTATTGAGACCTCAGGAATGTGAATAGTAATGGACATAAGACATTATCTAAGCTAAACTTATTAAAATATATTTAATACAGATAGCTCAAATAGTTCTATGGTGAATATAAACCACACAAAATTATCTTAAATCAAACTAAAATATATATCATATCTCTCCTAAAATAGGCAAAGTGCCTTTAAGTGTACTAGTACTAGTTGACATAGGAATTGAAAAGTTCATGTAATATAATGACTTGAGATGAGAGCTGTTATATTCTCTGTTATGTTTTTTCTAACCAGCTTAGGGGAAATTAAATTTATAAGACAAGATTTACATCTGTGAGCTTATCATTCTGCTATACAATTAAGATTGCAGATATCGTCTCTCTTCTTATTAAATCCTGTAAATGTGCCCTGAGGCTACTGCAAAGGGAATATCCACAAAATGAGATCAAGAAACACATAAATAAGAAATGTGATTTTAGTATTCATTACTTATGATTTCCAAAGTGTGCATGAGAATGAACAGAACATTTTTATTCCTTCTGCTTTACTAATATTGACCTAGCAGAATGTTTTCAGTACAACAGTGTGATGCCAGGGATTGTAGGAAAAAAGAAACAGAGAGATCATTGACCCTAGACTTTCATTATACGGATGAAAAACAAATAGGTAAATAGAAACAAGCGAACAAACAAACAAAATCTTGAGAAAAAGAAAATGCATCTTGAAAATTCAAAGATACAGAGCTGAAACTTTGAATATTGTATGAATACATGAATGTATATCATTTTTAACTTTAGAATTTTCTTTACTAATTCATTGCTAATGCTAATTCTGAAATGCAATTTATTAAGAACCTTACAACATACATTCTAATATATACTGCCTTTAATCTCATTCTGATGACTTGATTGATAACCTTTTGTGATCTATATTTTCATGAGAACTAAGGTTTTTACACATATTAAGTATATCTAAATGTATTTTTCTCTCACAATTTACAATGACAGAATCACCTTGTTCCTAAAACAATTTCTCTTCTGGTTGTAAGACAAAATTGGAATTGAACATTCAGATAATTTAATGTACCATTCAAATAATACAAGTTTGAAAAGAAAACAATACTCCAGAAAGCCCAGAGCCATAAAATGTAATCAGAAGCATGTTTTTAGGGAATTTTTAAATCAAAATAACTTGCATGATATTTTAACATACTGTGATTAAATATACAGGATTATGAATAAGATAATTTGAATCATAACTTCTTATCTCTTACTATGAAAATGATGCTGAACAATTATTTAGCCTAGTTAATCTTTTATTTAATCATTTATTTGGCAGTTATATCCATCTCATGAGATTATATGTTTGGTGTATGTTTGTGTATGTGCATGTGTGAGAGAGAGAGAGAGAGGGAGAGAGAGTGAGACAGATGACAAAGGAAGACAGACTGAAATTGATTGCTTTGTGGTAAGCACTCCCTAAGGTTTGAGCAGGCACGATGTTATAATGGTCTAGTTTGGTTACAGTAGAGTGAGCAAGCATTTGAATCTTGTATTCATCACACTAGAGCAGGATACAACTTTAAGGAGAAAAAATAGTAATTCCTTGAATCTGTTTTCTTGTGAGAAAAATAGACATAATTATTTTACATATCTATGAACTTTTGTTGTTTTTTAGTCACCAAGTCATGTCTGACTGTGATCCTATGGACTGTAGCCCACAGGGCTCCTCTCTCCATGAGGTTCCCCATCCTAGAATACTGGAGCAGGTTGCCACTTTCTTCTCCAGGGCATCTTCCTGACCGAGGGATTGAACCTGCTTTGGCAGGCAGATTAAGTTTTTATGAGGCTTTAAAACAGGCTTCTTATTTTGAGATGGGCTCAAAAAAGTTGATGTGTTCCAACATTACTCCGTGTTGAGAGATAAAACTTCCCTCGTGATCCAGTGGTTGAGAATCTACCTGCCAATGCAGGGGGGATACAGGTTTGATCTCTGGTCTGGGAAGATCCCACATGCCATAGGGCAACAAGCCCAAGGGTCACAACTACTGAGCCTGTGTGCTGCACCTACTGAAGTCTGTGCACCCTAGCGCCGGGGCTCTGCAACAAAGAGAAGTCATGGCAATGAAAAACCTGTGCATGACAACAAAGAGGAACCCCACTTGCTCAACTAGAGAAAGCCCACATGCAGCAACAAAGACCCGGCACAGCCCAAAATGCTCATTTTTAAAATAATTAAAATAGGAAATAAATGGGAGGTATCTCAGAGCCAAAACTCTCAACATGCTTTATAGATATTTAATTTGTTTAATTTCATTCTTTCTCAAACGTAGTTTCTTCTATTGGGAACTAGGCATTTATCACAAAGTATAATTCTTTCTCTCTGTTACGACTTATAAATGTTATCTGGATATACAAATATGTGTAGAATTTATTTGTAGCCATATTCCAAAACAATATTTAAATTAATATTCATCACATTGAGGAAAATGAATGCCCTTCGGTTCAAGCACCATATTTGCATGAAGTACCACTCATTATAATTATAGTTTATTCATAGAGAACATTAAGATGTTTACATTATTAAACTAAAAAGGTCATTTTTGTTTTTAAGTTTTTGCTTTAGTTGCAGAAGTTAATGCAGTTTGTAGAATGAAAAGAATGGAAACTGAAAATCTTGTGGAGTTTTGAAGCAATATACGGAATTATGGGAGATTAATATACAGATATTCATCTCTGTTTGGCCTCTTGAAATTGTGATGCATGTAACTCAGATGCAGGGAACACTTATTCATCCATTCAGCAGGCATGAATCAATGCCTATTATGTTCTAGGCATTTTTCCAAATACTGAAAAACAAGAAAGAAAAAGATTCAGCACCTGTTCTGAAGTTTTCACAGATTTTGAAGGAAACTGACGCAGAGGCAGGTGTGATGAGAACAGAAGTTAGGGACAAAGGTCATATGAAAAGCCCTTCTGAGTTTACTTTGCCAACTCCGCTTAAACTCTGCAGGACAAAGGTCTGATTTTGCAACTATAGTCACTTTGCAAGTGACACTTGGCAGTCAGATTGTTTCTGAACACAATTGAATGGAGAAGAGAATTTTATTCAAAACAAAAAACTGAGGGTCAGGAAAACGCTCCACAGATTAACAGTAAACGAAGTATCTCCTCTTTGCCTCTGAGCTCCCCTCTGCATGTGGTAGACATGGTGGAATCGAGAGGTACACTTCTGTCATGAGAACAGCAGACTTCCAAACTCACTCTGCTACTACCTAGTACTGGAAATGTACGTATCTCTTATGTTAAGTGTAATGGGCTCTTCCTAGTATCTTTCACAGAAATGTTTCATACATTGTGACATTAATATTTATTCTCTGTGTCTCAATTTGTAAGGCTTTATTTTTTTGCGTCAAATTGAAAGAGCGAACCTAATGAATTAATTGGATTATCAAGAAGATTAAGTAATATCTTTTAAATTTCCATACGTTTTTGGTAATAAAATATTTTCCCCTCCATGGATTGTATTCAAATAAAGGGAATGTTGGAGAGATACAATATTCCCTATTTTAAGTACTAAGAGACATTCAGCCTCCTCTTTGAAGTATTAGATCTATTTATGTTTTTGACGTCATTAGAGAAGTGGGACCATATTATTTGTTCTAGAGCCTTATTCAGCTGAAGTGAAGTGAAAGTTGCTCAGTTGTGTCTGTTTGCGACCCCGTGGAATTATCCAGGCCAGAATAATAATCCAGTCCATGGAATTATCCAGGCCAGAATACTGGAGTGGGTAGCCTTTCCTTTCTCCAGGAGAATGTCCCAACCCAGGTATCGAATCCAGGTCTCCCACATGGCAGGCAGATTCTTTACCAGCTGAGCCACAAGAATATTGAAGTGGGTAGCCTATCCCTTCTCCATCAGATCTTCCTGACCCAGAAATCCAACTGGGGTCTCCTGCATTGCAGGTGGATTCTTTACTAACTGAGCTATCAGGGAAGCCCATTTATTCCGCTAAATAATGGGAAATGTTTAAGAGAGTTAACATGCCATTTTTATTTAGGGTTGTTTATTCATTTTTTTTCATCCAAGATTTATTGAGAACCAAAATTCTTGATATCAACAATCAACAAAACAGAGCAACAGTAACAAAAATCCCTGCCTTCTTAAAGTCAATAGCGAGGAGAGGAGGGCATAGATGAAAAGTCAAATAAAATGTATACCTGTGGCGGATTCATTTTGATATTTGGCAAAACTAATACAGTTATGTAAAGTTTAAAAATAAAATAAAATTAAAAAAAATAAAATGTTTAGTAAATTGCACAGAGATACTTAAGAAACAGAAAAAATAAAATACATATTGAAGCAGAAAAAGTGGGCAGAATTTGTCCAGGGTGACTGCAACTTATCCAAAAAGAAAGAAAGAAACAAAGATTTAGATAAGATTCCCTGATCAAGATGACAACATTTGGGATCTACAGGAAGTGAGAGACAGACTAGGACCACTGCATGTAGTGGAAACTGCAAGAGCAGTGACCCAGGAGTAGGTGCCTGCTGTACTGGATACTCTTAAGAAACAGCTAAGCAGACTGGGAGAGAAGAAAAGTGAGTAAGAGGGAGGAAAATAAGAGATGTCCTTAGAAAGTTAACAGATGAGGGTTGAGGGCACAGATGTTGTTAAGCTTTGGAGGTTTTTGATTTTTACTAAGTGAAATTTGAAAAATTCACTCAAAGCAAGACTTTGAGTGAATGTCTAGCATAATCTAAGCAAATTTCTAGCATAAATCTAAGTAAAACAGATCATTGCAGTTGTAATCTCGTGTATAGAGTCCAGTCGTCATGCAGCAAGAAGCAAGAGAAGAAACAGGAAGACAATCCGGAGGTTAATGCAAGCACTAAGACAAGTACTGATGGTTACAGGAATCGAGGTGAATTATGTATATAGTTGGAAATGAAAGGAGAGCAAGGTTTTTGATTGCTTAGATCGAGGGAGAGAGAAAAGGAGGTAAAGACCAATTTTAGGGTTTGGAAACTGCTCATCAGAAAGAATGATGTTGTCATTTACTGAGAGGAGGGTACAGGATTGAGGTCAAAGATCAGGAACTCAATTTTGGTATTATTAAAAGTAAGATGTTATCAAGCATTTAAATAGATGGATAGAGAAACCTGTCAGACTACAGTCCATGGGGTCACAAAGAGTTGTACACGACAGAGCAACCAATACACACACATTAAGTAAACATATGTACTCTTCTGAAAGGAAAGTTAGTAATGCAGGAGAAAGAGGGAGAACATTTCTGGGGCAATGTTTAGAGGCTCTGTGAGATGATGAGGTTTAATGTACTGTTAAAAATATGACAACACACTTTCAAATTGGAGTTGCTTTGCTAAACCTCAGGTCACCAATATTAACACTCAGTTGTGACTGTCAAGGGCTTCTCAGGTGTTGCTAGTGGTAAAGAACCCGCCTGCCAATGCAGGAGAAGTAAAAACGTGGGTTTGATCTCTGGGTCAGGAAGATCCCCTGGAGGAAGGCATGGCAACCCACTCCAGTATTCTTGCCTGGATAATCCCAAGGACAGAGGAGCCTGGCAGTCTACAGTCCATTGGATCACAAAGAGGCAGATATGACTGAGGCAACTTACCATAGGCACAGGTCGCCAACAGAGACTTGACTTTACCATTTGACTCTCCCAGAAATAAAATCTTAAACCTGTTGTCAAGGGAGTGTGTAATTTCCTTGATTCTGTCTCATTGTAACAAAAAATTGAGGTGATGGACAGACCAGCATTATAGCCCTCAGACAGACCAATGTTACAGCTCTGTGTTACAGCTCAGTTTTATTTAGGAAGTAAAGGAAAATACATTCTCGAGCTGTGAGGGCATGCCAATCCAAAAGAAGTGAAGAGAAAAGACGCCCCAGGCCAATTTTGGCTCCTATTTTTATGTTTTTTCTTCTCCCCCCTGGGCCCACCCTATGTAAGTTGGGCTAGCCAGGAGTGCTGTTTGTTTTACCTGAAGTCTTCACTCGGGTCCTCAGACCTTCCTTTGTTCTATTTTTGCTGGCTTTTCCCTTCCTTATCTTTTAGCCACCTCCATTCTGGACTCCTTTTTCCTATTCTAACTACCTAACACTGTCAATCAGGAATCCCTTGATCAGCACTATTTAGGTCATCTGCCTGAATAACACCTGGAATCTCTTAAAGGAGAGTAACCTTCCAATATCCAATCTGCCTTCTCCCTAATATAGCTTCCTTGCTTCCATTCCCATCTGCCTATAAAAGCTCTTCATTTTGTACAGTTTCTCAGAGCTTCTTTCTATTTGCTAGATGGGCTGCTGCCTGATCTGAATCAATTTTTACTCAAATAAACTTGGAATATTTGTAATACAACTTAGTTTATCTTTTAACAGTTCACATTGAAAGTTTGGGCCTAGCTAGATTTTCATCCATAAGAACAGAACAGCATTTATACAAGCGTCGGCACAAGGGGACTTCCCAGTGGTGCAGTGGTAAAGAATTCACTTGCCAATGTAGGAGATGCTGGAGATATGGGTTTGATCCCTGGGTCAGGAAGATCATCTGGAGTAGGAAATGGGAACCCATTCCAGTTTATTTTTCCTGGAAAATTCTGTGGACAGTGGAGTCTGATGGGCTACAGCCCAGGGGGTTGCAGAGAGTCAGATACGACTAGGCACGACAAGGCTGAGGACAAGTGCAAGTAGGTAGAAATTCTTTTCTATTTATTTTACTTTTCTCATTAAACTAGGAAGTACAGCTACTAGGTGAGATGAAGAAGAGGAATGAGATGGTAAATAGCTGGGGAAGGAGAGAAATCAAGAAATAAATGTCTAAGAAATGGGGGGAGTGAATTCAGTAAGAAACAAGAGCACGCTTACTCCTCAATGGTAAGAGCACATTTGAGATAAATGAACAAGAGTATATAAAGCGAGACCAGATGTATACATGCATCAAGGAGCTTAGATGAACAGTTAAACGGAGCTGAAGTTTGGTGATAGGAATACAGTAAAGTTTGAGAGAGGCCATGGAGTTAATTTCGTAGAGAAAGGAGTGACTGAAATGACTGTGGAATTTAAATATGATTTTTAATCAATTCTGAAAAAGCACTTAGTGATTCCTTTTGATGTGTTCAATATTGTGCCCTGATAGAAAGATAAGAACATAATGTTTTCAAATATCCATGTAAGACTTGTTCTGTGCTTGGAAGAACTAATTTCTGGTAGTCAAACCAAAATACAATAGAATTTTCACTGAAGAATAGAAAATATATTAAATAAAATTATAATTAAAATATTGGATAACTATAAGAAATAACCACAATTACATATAATGTATTAAATAATTTCAATAAAAACTTTTTAGTATACTAGAATTTATATTGTGCTTTATAATATTGATAAATTCTACATAATTGTATGATAAATTCATTCACTCATTCATTTCATAAATAAATACTGATTTCTCACATTATGCTAAGCAAATCTATTGTAACTTTTTTTTTACTGCTATAACAGATAAATGACCATAAACAATCTCTGAAAACAATACAAATTTATTATCTGACAGTTCTGCATGTCAGAAATCTAAGAGAGGTCTCACCAAGCTAAAATTAAGGTGTCAGTAGACTTGAATTTCTTTATGGAGACTTTAGGGAAGAATCCATTTCTTTTGCTTTTTGCAGCTTGTAGAAACATTTCTTGGCTCTTAGCCCCTTACTCAATTATTAAGTCCAGAAAGAGCATATACTTCTGGCCTTTCCTTGATAGCCACATCTCTCTTTCTCTGAATACAGCCTGCAAAGTTTTTCCACCTTTAAGGCTCATGTGATTAGAATCAGCCCTTTTGTATAATCTCCCATCTCAATGCCATTAACCTTAATTAAATTTGCAAATTCCCTTTATCCATTTAAGGCAAAATATTCCCACATTCCAGGAATTAGAATGTGAACATCTGTAGAGAGGGGTGCCTTATTCTGTTTACCATAACAATGGAGATATTGTACTCCTTCTGTGGAATTTGCATTTCCACAGGTGAGAATATTCCTATGTAGTGATTCCCATTAATTTATGTGATCAAGTCATGGGCCATAGCACTTGTATGTTAATCTTGTGGTTTTATTAGTATAATTTAAAAAGTGGTGAAAACTGACTGTGATGCTATGTTAATGACAAGAAGCTATCACTCATTAATATCTATGTAGGGAAAACCAGAACATCAATAACTGCTTTAGGTGATGGTCATAATATTCAATCTCACTAGTCATTCTCTTATGTCATAATTAATGAAGATTTTGAGGTTTCTTTTTGGAGAGATTCATAGAAGGAAATGGCAACCCACTCCAGTATTCTTGCCTGGAGAATCCCAGGGACGGGGGAGCCTGGTGGGCTGCCATCTATGGGGTCGCGCAGAGTCGGACACGACTGAATCAACTTAGCAGCAGAAGCAGCAATAGTGTCTAAGTGGGAAGAAGTGAAGAATTCTTATGGTAGACCACACCCACTGCACAAAGAGCGATGCTGAGGGACTTGTGACCTGAAGATTAGTGAATTACAGTAAGCATAAGGACATCAGTACATCAAGGAACAGGCTAACTTTCATCACAGAACCAGCATAGACAAATGGGGAAATCCTATGTGAGACAGGACTTTCCTGGAAGACTATGGCATTTCTTGTTTTCTCGAAAGATTCCTTTTCTGTACACACTGAGAGAGGAAAGTTCAGTTTATTATTTTATTCTCTAATTTCCCCCCTTGTCAGGTGTTCTCTCAGTTCCCTAAGCCCCTGAACTTGTGCTCACTTTGGCAGGCCATCTCCTAAGCCCTTGATTTGAGGAATTTTCAATGCCTTTCAGAGACAAGTGAAAGTGAAGTCGCTCAGTCATGTGTGACTCTTAGCGACCTCATGGACTGTAGCCCACCAGGCTCCTCCATCCATGGGATTTTCCAGGCAAGAGTACTGGAGTGAGGTGCCGTTGCCTTCTCTGTTTAAGGTCCTGAGAAACAGGATTTCACGTGCTACTTCACAAGTTCTCAAGAAGAGCCTTGGGGAGAAAACTGAAACACACCTGACTTTAAATCCCACCTGCACACCCAGGCCAGCTCTCCATTCCCCCACCTTCTCTGAGGGCCAGGACATGAGCTAATCTGCATCTTAGCTCTTAACACTGACAAGTTCACATCAAATAAACAATTGGAATAAGTATTTTTTTTATTACAGGCAATAATGACTTTAAATTTGAGAGAAGGGAAAGATCTAAATTAGAGATAACTCATCTTTTTATCTGAGAAGGCAATGGCACCCCACTCCAGTACTCTTGCCTGGAAAATCCCATGGATGGAGGAGCCTGGTAAGCTGCGGTCCATGGGGTCGTGAAGAGTAGAACATGACTGAGTGACTTCACTTTCACTTTTCACTTTCATGCATTGGAGAAGGAAATGGCAACCCACTCCAGTGTTCTTGCCTGGAGAATCCCAGGGACGGGGGAGCCTGGTGGGCTGCCATCTATGGGGTCGCACCGAGTTGGAGACGACTGAAGCAACTTAGCAGCAGCAGCATCTTTTTATGCTCAAGCCTGTGTTAATTTGAATACTTTTTCTTTATGGTCTGTTGAAAGAGAGGAGGGGGTATAGAACTTCATCAGATAGAATAGATTCATTTTCATTATGTTGAAGGGTTTTCTATGTTGCTTAACCTTAGAAAAGTTATGTTTGTCTGCTGTGGAATACCTCAGCACATCTGTAAGAAACTTTGGCAAGCACACTTGTCTTCATCAACACAGACAGCAACAGTCTAGTGCTTTGTCTCCAAGTTCTGTCATCTCTCTTTCTGCTTTTTCTGCACCATATTACACAGAGCTGTTGTTCAAGAACTTTCAGACATGCCCAGTGATTTGGGCTGACTCAAGCCAATTTAATTTTGACGACCCTTAATTAATAATGGTGGTCGCCAAAGTGAAAGCTGAGTAAGAGTCAATTGCTTTCCTAAAATCTCGCAAAATAAATTCTGCTTTGTATAAAACATTAATTAAACAAATATTTACTATGAAAAATATCATTATAGCTTGTTCAATAAAGATGATGAAATTCAATCTTTTTGTTTTTCAAGTTCTCCCACTACACTTTTAATGAAAAAGTTTATTTGTGTCAGACACTATAATATTTTGGAAGCAGGATTTAGTTAACAGAATGAGGAAACTAGAATCCTATGAATCAATAGCTAGATCGAGACTCATGTTTGGATAAATCCTTTGCATTATCTCTAGGCATTGCACCTTTAGGCTGGCTGTAAATGCAAGACTGAAGGGTGTCTCTAAAATAAATAAATGTGTCTCTATAAATATAAATAAATAAATAAATGACTAATTCACATGGTACTGTGCTGTGCTGTTCTCAGTCCCATCTGTCTCTTTGCAACCCCATGTAGTGTAGCCCACCAGGCTCCTCTGTCCATGGAATTAACCAGACAAGAATACTGGAGTGGGTTGCCTTTTCCTATGCCAGAGGATCTTCCTAACCTGGGAATCGAACCTGTGTCTTTCATGCCTCCTGCACTGTAAGCAGACTCTTTACCACAGCACCACCAGGGAAGCCCTAATTCACATGTCCTGAACACCATGAACACCTGTTTCTAAAATCTGTTATAATATTTATAAGCTTCAGGTAACACAAATAAAAACCAATTTATAAACTCTACTATAAAAATTAGCAAAGCTTTGGTGCTAAAAATAGTTGAAACATGTATAATACTGCCTTCTGAAGTGTGACCTGTCTTACTGAGGACTAGCTGACTTCCCAGAAAGTGTATACATTTCTGATTAGAGCAAATGATTGTTGTGGCAGCATATATACACATATATACTGCCATGTACATATAACCACAGATACACACACACACACAAATATACTGATGTATTTTAAAAGAAATTACAAGCAACTTAGCATACCTTAGCATTCAATATCTAGTCATAAAAGAGTCATAGTGTATAACAATCTTCATTGCAGATGGAAGTCTAGTAAACATTATGAGATCACAAATTCATTTTAAATTTTGATTTAGTTCAGATGAATTAGAAGCATTCAAAGAGAGTTACTTTCTTTTCCTGCACAACTCCCCCTTCTCGTATTTCCTTCCTTCCTTAAGATTTATGCAATGCTTACTGTATACCTGACTCCATGTTTGGGGAATCTGAGGGTAAAATAGGATCATTATTTCCCTGGAGGACTTTGAGTCAAGGAAATTGATACAAACAAAATATTTTATAATCATTCAAAACTTATCATTAGCAATATAAAGTATTTGGAGAGAATCTAACTTTGCTTATAAATTCCAAGTAACTCTTCATTATGTAGTTGACGTTGGAAAAAATCTTGAAAAATGGGTAGGCAGTGAAATAATTCTATATAACAGGGATTATATATGCAAAAGCACAAAAATTGGAGTCTGGTACATTTAGGAAAGCACAAAATAGTTCAAGATGTTTGTTGTAAAATGTAAGAAAATGTCAAGGAGCAAACTAGAAAGGTAAACTACAGACATTATTTCTGTGTTTAAGGTTCATATCCTACTGTCTCATTGATATTTCATTTGGATATATAGTCATCTCCTCAAACTTACCATGTGTAGAATTGAGTGCTTCCTGTGATACTCTCCCTCTCATAAAATACCTTTAGTCTTGTAGGTGTCTCAGACTCACAGTTAGAATCCTCCTCTTGACTTCTCTGTCTCTTAAAAGCATATATGTTACATCTGTCAGGCATCAAATTTGCCACCTTTTCTCTTGACTAATTTCCCGACTTTCATATTTGTCCCAGCTTCTTTCACTTGTTGACACAGGGGTCAAAAACAATTCAGTTCATATTACTCTTATGTTTGAAATTTGATAATGCTTTCTTTTATTACTCAGGAAAAAGGTCAAGCTCTTGCACTAACTTGTGAGGTACTCCTCAGTGTATTAAGCTTTATCTTTGATCAGTGATATGAAAATTCTTCCTATTCAGACATCCCCTCAAATTAAAGACTTTAAAAACACTTCTAAATTCCACTGCTTCCTGCGTATACCACTGCTGCTGCTGCTAAGTCACTTCAGTCGTGTCCGACTCTGTGCAACCCCATAGACGGCAGCCCACCAGGCTCCCCCGTCCCTGGGATTCTCCAGGCAAGAACACTGGAGTGGGTTGCCATTTCCTTCTCCAATGTGTGAAAGTGAAAATTGAAAGTGAAGTCGCTCAGTCGTGTCCGACTCTTCGCGACCCCATGGACTGCAGCCTACCAGGCTCCTCCATCCGTGGTATTTTCCAGGCAAGAGTACTGGAGTGGCGTGCCATTGCCTTCTCTGGCGTATGCCACAAGAATCTCTAATAACAGGTCCAGTCTCATATATCCATATAACATTTGATTAGTAACCCATCTCTTTCATACTCCACCTTTGCAGTTTCCTGTTTTCCTATGTAAAGCCAGTATGCACAAATTACTCCAGTCAATAACCAGTATACTTCATTTTTCTCTTTTCTTTCTTCTCCTCTTCTCATCCTAACTTTCTAGAAATCCTGTCCTTACTGCTTAAAAGTCCTTCTACTTTCACTGACATTCTTATAGTTGAAGACACCATCCTTCTGTGATTTAGTCAAATGGTCTCCTAACAAGCTCCGCTCCTGTTTTAACTTGAATCAGTCACTGCATAGAAGACAGAAAGAATTCTTGAGGATTTAAATCAGACAACATCATTCTAAACTTTATAGTAATATAAAGGTCCTCATTACCTTTAAAATAAACACAAGACTCTTTATTTTGATCTGTAAATTCTAATATAATCAGTTTCTGCCTTACTTCATTCTCATTTCATGTGTTGTCCTCTTTCTCATTGTGCACCAACCATGTTGACTATGTTTTATCGAAAAAAATAAACACAAACAAAAAATTGACACTTTTTAAATACTAAGATCTATTTTACTGTCAGTGATTGGGAAAAAAATGAGGCCACTGTTTTTAAGAAAGCTGGAATAAAGATTATTTCTATTTTGAGAAATGCTTTATTTGAATCACATGCACTCAGTAGCCTCTATTCAACATGTGTAAACCACTCAGAAAGACTCATCTCTAAGCAGAAGGTGCTGCTTTCACTGTGATAAATCCTCAACATATAGAAGCAGCACAGATAAAATATACCAGCAAAGTTTTCACATTAAAAGATAAGCATGCTCTTTAAATGGTAAAAATTGAAGACAGGAAAATATATCTATGTATCTTATAACAGAAGGGTAACTTTTCCCCCATTAATTAAGGATAAACATTCATGTCAAGCCCTCATCATAAAATACCCTAATTATAATTATTACTGGCTTTTTCTGGTTGATCATAACTATTATTACAGGTATTTCATGAAGAAGAAGATGGAGTTAGGAGGCCACTGACTACAAATGTATATTTTTTAAGTAGAAAATTGACAAAACCCTGATAAATCCATTATATTTGGAAGTTTGGAATAGTCCCAAAACCCCTTGGATGATGAAACTCCACATTTGATACTGAAATCATGAGGCCATGGAAGAAGTTAAACTTTCAGCTTGGGCATTGGCATTGTTAGGAAGTGATATTTAATAATTTTACTGATGGGAACATTCTGGTGGCACAGAAAACATCTAGGTAAGTAAAGAAACTTCATATGATTTCCTTGTAAAATATTATTTTAAACTTCTGAAATTCAATAAATATCAGGAGCATCTGAAGAACTTTAGGTTGAATTATATGACAATGTAATTAATATTTGTCACAAAATAGGAATTTTCTAAACTAACATTATTTTACTTTAACATTTTTCTGTCATCATAATTAAGGGATAATTATCATACACTTAAAGGAATCATCATTTTTAATACATCTAAAATCTCTCTCCCTCTTTCTTTTAATGTTTTATTGAATAAATGAAGATGCTAACAACACATTTTAATTCAGCACTCTTTATTTCTTCATTGTTTCTATCTTTGAATTCTTTTGCTCTTAGGGTAGTTAGATTTAAAAATTTCTTTTTTAGTGAGGCTTTGTCTACCACCTTTTAAAAAACAGTGACAACTTTTGTGTTACTGAAGGTTTCAAATTGTTGGTTAGATTTAGTACCAACTTGCAATGTTTTAATTGGAAGCTAAGCTTATTTTATACTTCAGTGGGGATTTTGCAACTATGGTGTTTCAAGAACATTTAAAAATTGGTTACACACTTCTCTCTCTCTCTCTTTTGTTTTCTTTTTCTCAGAATACAACTAGATCTTCTTTGGAAGTAATGTTGATATTCAGAAGTTCAGATTCATAAACAAAATGGAAGCTGTAAAGAAAAAATATTCATAATTAACCAAGATGATCTTATTGCTTTATTTAGTTTAAGTGAACTTCAGACAGGTTTCTTCCTAACTATAGACCCTTGATTCCCCTTTTCTTGGAGAATTTACCTTGAAAAACTTGCTAAGGTAAATTTTTTTTCTGCACTTTTAAGATATAAATTCTTTTAAAAAGCCTCTGGCCTTTTAAACTCAGGAAGATCTTTTTCAAGGATCAGGGAACCATCCCTTTGAAAAGTAAACATTAAGAAAGATAGTGCTCTATTCTCCCAGTGTCTGTGGGAGGGTAGAAGCCTAACTTCCACAAGAGTCCATTAGTAAACACAGATGATCTAATTACATTGACCAAACTCCTCAGTGATGTTCTCCAGTACTTTTCTGAGAGGTCACCTCAGTGCTTAAAAGCTCCCCTGCTTTTTGTTTGAGAAACATTGAATTTAATCTCTCTACCCAATTGCAATAGCCTAGACCCCTGTTGCAATAGTCTTGTATAAAATCTTCCTTGCCTGTTTAACTCTATCTGACATAATGTTGCTGTTTTGTTGAGCTGATTGGTTTTTTGGACACAATCATAGGTCAGATGATGCTTCCTATTGAAATATGACTCCAAAGTGAGTTCCTTAGCCCCATTTCAGGCAATTAAGACCTGTTTGAGCAAAGCTTCTGTAAAGCTCTTTTTTTGAGCAAAAGCTGTACTTTTTTTATGGTTGAATAAGTGTTATGCTTATGATCTCTACATTTATGAGTACAAATTTTGGCTCAAGGCCTTTATATATGAATAATATGCCCTTTTAGAAATTTAAAGAGTGATAAAAGACTAAAATGAATTCCCTCAATAGTGTCAATAAACCGAGGTTAAAAATGAATGTTGTAACTGGGAATCATCTACATTTGCTTTTGCTTTGCAGATCACTGCTCAAGCTAGTAGGTGATCAGCTCTGTTGTTGATGTGATGAACTTGTTAGTTGAACAAGTTAGTTGGAACTTGCTTATACAGCATTTAGAAGAAAGGTGTTTTCACCCTAGGTTTAATAAAACTCAAAGTGAAAGTTAGTTCAGCCTAATTATTCTGGAAAACTTTTCTTTGGAAGATCAAGTATTATATAATTGTGAATATCTGATTTATCTCTTTTTAGAATTTAGTTGAGTATTTTCCATTTTAAAGCATCATGTTCAACTCCATTTCTGTACTTTTATATTTAATATTTAAATGAAATTATTACTATTTTTGTTCAGTCACAAAGTTATGTCCAACTGTTTGTAACCCCATGGGCTGTAGCATGCAAGGCTTCCCTGTCCTTCACTATCTCCCAGAGTTTGCTCAAACTCATGCCCACTGAGTCAGTGGTGCCATCTCACCCTCTGTCATCCCCTTATCCTCCTGCCCTCAATCTTTCCCAGCTTTGGGTCTTTGCATCAGGTGGCCAAAGTATTAGAGCTCCACCTTGAGCATCAATCCTTCCAATGAATATTAAGGGTTGATTTCCTTTAGGATTGACTGGTTTGATCTCCTTGCTGTCCAAGGAACTCTCAAGAGTTTTCTCCAGCAACACAGTTCAAAAACATTAATTCTTCCATGCCCAGCCTTCTTTATGGTTCAGCTCGCACTAGAAAAACCATAGCTTTGACTATACAAACATTTTCAGCAAAGCGATGTCTCTATTTTTTAATATACTGTCTAGGCTTGTCATAGCTTTTCTTCTAAGGAGCAAGTGTCTTTTAATTTCGTGGCTTCAGTGATTACTGTTATGAAGAACTAAAGGCAAAAGATATGACTTACAGGTTATATTTTCATCTATGTAGTAATAAATGCTGTTAAAATTGTGGAAAGAATGACCAATATCTAATTAAAAAACAGATATGCTGTAGGCCAATGGATTATCTGCTTATCATGAAAAGTAAATGTTAATTTATTCTCAGAACTGACTGGTCTATCTTTAGACGTTGAAAAACTGCTCAAAAAGTGAAGAAAAAGCATTTCTTCTGGAAGTCTTCTCTACTTATGCAATCAGAGGATATTTAAGGACACTATTGCATATCTAGAAACTAGAAATTCTTAACAAGTCTTCTGTAAACTTCAGCAGATGGACTGCTCACTCATCTGCAAAACTGGTGGTTATGTTTTCTTTTTCTTCATATCAATAGGATTGATAATTTTCTGATCCTAATTTTCTAAAGTGTTTCAATATTCTTATTTATAAATGTATAGTTCATCTTATACTATGACAGTACTATAATGCTGAAGTGCAGGTAAACACATTTGATATTTTCAAGGAACATCTTCCATATTTTATCATATTTAGGTAATGCAACATACACAGTTTGCAATGATGATGTCAGTTTTATTGTTTTTGTACATCTTCTGGAAAAAAATTATTTTAGTACAAAGAATGCAATTGACAGATATATAAATTTATGGTCAATAAATGAATGCCATTATGAGTCTCACCTGTGATAAGTTGACGTCACTTTAGATAAAATAATATGTATTTGTGAATTTGGAGATGGTTCTGACTGATTGGGCTATAAATTCCTCACAGTTATCTGAAAAACTGTGAATATGGAGAATTTAAGAGTTACAGACTATTTTTGGTTATTTGAAAACCAATACAGCCTCAAAAGGACTGCCCAGGTGGTGCTAGTGGTAAAGAACCTGCCTGCCAATACAGGAGACATGAAAGACTTGGGTTCAGTCCCTGGGTCAGGAAGATCCCCTGGAGGATGGCGTGGCTACACATTCTAGGATTCTTGCCTGGAGAATCCCACAGACAGAAGAGCCTGGTAGGCTACAGTCCATAAGATTGCAAAGAGTCGGACATGACTGAAGCAACTTAGCAAGCAAGTAAGCAACAGCCTCAAAGATTTAGCAAAATTTTTCACAAAATATATTTTGTGTAGGCAAAAATCTAGGTTTTTAATAGTGTCGAAATTCTGGCTCAGCAAAGTTAAAAATTTACTTCATTAAAATATTAATTACATATTCTGTAACTTGTCTGGATGTGTATGAGCAGAGATAGTTAACATTTAGTCTATTGTGAGCTCTTTCTCCCCAAATATAAGGATTTTTACCACAAGCAGTTTAGAATACATAAAGAAAGTTGATTCAAATCATTAAAAAAAGGTTTTCTATTTTGTTAAGTAATGTACTCCTTATTATTTTATATTATTGAATATACATTTAACACATAGTAAATGCCCAGACTGCTGACATCTCAGCACCAAGAACCTAAGAAAGCTTTACATATTAGGATGGGATGAAGGGACTGAGCTTCAGTGATATGGTATGTGTTACATGAAAGTAAATAAAGATGCTGCTGCTGCTGCTAAGTTGCTTTAGTCGAGTCCGACTCTGTGCGACCCCATAGACGGCAGCCCACCAGGCTCCCCCGTCCCTGGGATTCTCCAGGCAAGAACACTGGAGGGGGTTGCCATTTCCTTCTCCAGTGCATGAAAGCGAAAAGTGAAAGTGAAGTTGCTCAGTCGTGTCCGACTCTTAGCAACCCCATGGACTGCAGCCCACCAGGGTCCTCCATCCATGGGATTTTCCAGGCAAGAGTACTGGAGTGGGTGATGATACTACATCTAAACAGAATACATAATACCAGAAACTGATTCTAAAATATTAAAAATTCAGACAAACCTCAACTATTTCAGCCTTAAGTCCTACATTGGGCTCAAATTTGGGCTAAATTCTTTCTTTCAAAACATCCTCTATGAATCAGCATCTTTCCATATACCATATGAAATTTACTAGTTTATATGTGACCTACATTAAATTCTGTAGACCTTAAAGAGAATATCTGTCTTTTAACTTTTGATACATTCAATCACGATCTGACACATATAACACATGCAATAAATAATGATTGAACTGCTTATTCCTCCCTCTTATTTACTCAGTTTGGGTCAAATTTTTATAAATCTCTATGCACTACTATATATTGTATTTTAGGAACAGAGGAACTTGAATATTCCCCAAAAATTATCAACATAAACCTTACGAGGATAGGTAAAAGTGAGAGAAACCTCTAAGAGTTAATGTGGAGGTAGACTTAAATAAACAAGCAAACAAAAAACCTAAAGGCAGGGTTCAAACATACCAGGATGTGATGGGAGGTTGGTGGCTATGGGCTAGCCTGAGCTAAAGCAGGGTTGAAGGGTATCTGTGTGGAATAGGGTGGGAGGAGCTCACACCTGGAATCTCAAAGTACATTTACATAGATTACTTTTTAATTGTAAGGCAAATGAAAGAGTAGCTTTGCAATAGATAAGACTTCTGTATGACCCCACCTAAATCAAGGAATCTAAGTTAAAAGTATTGATACTATGAAAAATTAAAAATATAAGCCAGTTGTTCAAATGTAAGAACTTTTATCTGACATATTTTTGCTAATATGAGTGGATACCGGGCAGACCCAAGTTGAGTGTCAATCATCAACATAATTGGCCTTTAGTGTTCAAAATTGTCAAAAATCAAGAAGAGAGTGAATACTAGTTCTAGATTAAAATAAATAGGGATTCCAACTAAATGAAACACATTTGAGACAGTGTACATACCTTATAAAGTACATTATTAGGACAACTGACTAAAATTGAATTTCAATGGAAGTAACTTATCAGTAATAAATTAGGGGAGGTGCCCGGGAGGTGCAACTCCACGTCCAAGGAGTTGTGGCTGCACGGGTGCAGGGGGTGCCTAGAGGAGCTATTCCACGTTCAAGGTCAGGAGGGGAGACAGTGAGGAGATACTGCTCATGCAAGGTAAAGAGCATCGGCTGCACTTTGCTGGGGCAGCCATGAAGAGATACCCCACTTCAAGGGAAGAGATACCCCACTCCAAGGTTAGAGAAACCCAAGTAAGACGGTAGGTGTTGCAAGAGGGCATCAGAGGGCAGACACACTGAAACCATACTCACAGAAAACTAGTCAATCTAATCAAACTAGGACCACACCATTGTCTAACTCAATGAAACTAAGCGGTGCCTGTGGGGCCACAGAAGATGGGCAGGTCATGGTGGAGAGGTCTGACAGACTGTGGTCCACTAGAGAAGGGAATGGCAAACCACTTCAGTATTCTTGCCTTGAGAACCCCATGAACAGTATGAAAAGGCAAAATGATAGGATACTGAAAGAGGAACTCCCCAGGTCAGTAAGTGCCCAACATGCTCCTGGAGATCAGTGGAGAAATAACTCCAGAAAGAATGAAGGGATGGAGCCAAAGCAAAAAAAAACACCTTGTTGTGGATGTGACTGGTGATAGAAGCAAGGTCTGATGCTGTAAAGAGCAATATTGCTTAGGAACCCAGACTATCAGGTCCATGAATTAAGGCAAATTGGAAGTGGTCAAACAGGAGATGTCAAGAGTGAACATCGACATTCTAGGTATCAGCAAACTAAAATGGCCTGGAATGGGTGAATTTAACTCAGATGACCATTATATTCACTACTGTGGGCAGGAATCCCTCAGAAGAAATGGAGTAGCCATTATGGTCAGCAAAAGAGTCTGAAATGCAGTACTTGGATGCAATCTCAAAAAAGACAGAATGATCTCTGTTCCTTTCCAAGGCAAACCATTCAATATCACAGTAATCCAAGTCTATGCCTCGAGCAGGAACACTGAAGAAGCTGAAGCTGAACGGTTCTATGAAGACCTACAAGATATTTTAGAACTAACACCCCAAAATATGTCCTTTTCATTATAGGGGACTGGAATGCAAAAGTAGGAAGTCAAGAAACTCCTGGAGTAACAGGCAAATTTGGCCTTGGAATATGGCATGAAGCAGGGCAAAGACTAATAGAGTATTGCCAAGAAAATGCACTGGTCATAGCAAACACCATCTTCCAACAACACAAGAGAAGACTCTACACATGGACATCACCAGATGGTCAACACCAAAATCAGGTTGATTATATTCTTTGCAGCCAAAGATGGAGAAGCTCTATGCAGTCAACAAAAACAAGACCAGGAGCTGGCTGTGGCTCAGATCATGAGCTCCTTAGTGCCAAATTCAGACTGAAATTGAGAAAGTAGGGAAAACCATTAGACCATTCAGATATGACCTAAAACAAATCCCTTATGATTATACTTGGAAGTGAGAAATAGATTTAAGGGACTAGATCTGATAGATAGAGTGTCTGATGAACTATGGACTGAGGTTCGTGACATTGTACAGGAGACAGGGATCAAGACCATCCCCATGGAAAAGAAATGCAACAAAGAAAAATGACTGCATGGGGAGGCCTTATCAATAGTTGTGAAAAGAAGAGAAGTGAAAAGGAAAGGAGAAAAGGAAAGATATAAGCATCTGAATGCAGAGTTCCAAAGAATAGCAAGAAGAGATAAGAAAGCCTTCCTCAGCCATCAATGCAAAGAAATAGAGGAAAACAACAGAATGGGAAAAACTAGAGATCTCTTCAGAAAACTCAAGATCCCAAGGGAACATTTCATGCAAAGATGGGCTCAATAAAGGACAGAAATGGTATGGACCTAACAGAAGCAGAGATATTAATAGGTGGCAAGAATACACAGAAAACTTTACAAAAAAGATCTTCATGACCCAGATAATCACGATGGTGTGATCACTGACCTAGAGCCAGACATCCTGAAAAGTGAAGTCAAGTAAGCCTTAGAAAGCATCACTACAAACAAAGCTAGTGGAGGTGACGGAATTCCAGTTAAGATATTTCAAATCCTGAAAGATGATGCTGTGAAAGTGCTGCACTCAATATGCCAGCAAATTTGGAAAACTCGGCAGTGGCCACAGGACTGGAAAAGGTCAGTTTTCATTGCAATCCCAAAGAAAGGCAATGCCAAAGAATGCTCAAACTACCACACAATTGCACTCATCTCACACGATAGTAAAGTAATGCTCAAAATTCTCCAAGCCAGGCTTCAGCAATACATGAACCATGAACTTCCAGATGTTCAAGCTGATTTTAGAAAAGGCAGAGGAACCAGAGATCAAAATGCCAACATCCGCTGGATCATGGAAAAAGCAAGAGAGTTCCAGAAAAACATCTATTTCTGCTTTATTGACTATGCCAAAGCCTTTGACTCTGTGGATCACAATAATCTGTGGGAAATTCTGAAAGAGATGGGAATACCAGACCACCTGACCTGCCTCTTGAGAAATCTGTATGCAGGTCAGGAAGCAACAGTTAGAACTGGACATGGAACAACAGACTGGTTCCAAATAGGAAAAGGAGTACGTCAAGGCTGTATATTGTCACCCTGTTTATTTAACTTATATGCAGAGTACATCATGAGAAACTCTGAGCTGGAAGAAGCACAATCTGGAATTAAGATTGCCAGGAGAAATATCAATAACCTCAGATATGCAGATGACATCACCCTTATGGCAGAAAGTGAAGAGGAACTCAAAAGCCTCTTGATGAAAGTGAAAGTGGAGAGTGAAAAAGTTGGCTTAAAGCTCAACATTCAGAAAATGAAGATTCATGGCATCTGTTCCCATCACTTCATGGGAAATAGATGGGGAAACAGTGGAAACAGTGGCAGACTTTATTTTTTTGGGCTCCAAAATCACTGCAAATGGTGACTGCAGCTATGAAATTCAAAGACGCTTACTCCTTGGAAGTAAATTTATGACCAACCTAGATAACACATTGAAAAGCAGAGACATTACTTTGCCAACAAAGGTCCGTCTAGTCAAGGCTATGGTTTTTCCAGTGGTCATGTATGGATGTGAGAGTTGGACTGTGAAGAAAGCTGAGCGCCGAAGAATTGATGCTTTCGAACTGTGGTGTTGGAGAAGACTCTTTTTTTTTTTTTAATTTAAATATATTTATTTTAATTAGAGGCTAATTACTTTACAATATTGTATTGGTTTTGCCATACACCAACATGAATCCGCCATGGGTGTACATGTGTTCCCAATCTTGAAGCCTCCTCCCTCTTCCCTCCCCATACCATCCCTCTGGGTCATCCCAGTGCACCAGCCCCAAGCTTCCTGTATCCTGCATTGAACCTGGACTGGCGTTTCATTTTTTATATGATATTATACATGTTTCAATGCCATTCTCGCAAATCATCCCTCCCCTCCCTCTCCCACAGAGTCCAAAAGACTGTTCTATACATCTGTGTCTCTTTTGCCATCTCACATACAGGGTTATCGTTACCATCTTTCTAAATTCCATATATATGTGTTAGTATTCTGTACTGGTGTTTTTCTTTCTGGCTTACTTCACTCTGTATAATCAAGAGTCCATTGGACTGCAAGGAGATCCAACCAGCCCATTCTGAAGGAGATCAGCCCTGGGTGTTCTTTGGAAGGAATGATGCTAAAGCTGAAACTCCAGTACTTTAGCCACCTCATGCGAAGAGTTGACTCATTGGAAAAGACTCTGATGCTGGGAGGATTGGGGGCAGGAGGAGAAGGGGATGACAGAGAAAGAGATGGCTGGATGGCATCACTGACTCGAAGGACATGAGTCTGAGTGAACTCCGGGAGTTGGTGATGGACAGAGAGGCCTGGCATGGTGCAATTCATGGGGCTATCAAAGAGTCGGACACGACTGAGTGACTGAACTGAACTGAATGTATCAGTGTTAAATTCTTGATAAAGATGAGTGTTTTGTGGTTGTGTAAAATAATATTCTTTCTCATAGGAAATGCATTTAATTATTTGAGGTATTGTAACATTATCAGCGACTGAACTGAACTGAACTGAACATTATCAGCAACTTACTCTCAAAAATTTTAGGGACAAACTCTTTTGTTTTCTCTTTTCTCTAAGTGTAAGATCATTTCAAATGGAAACATTTTTAAAAGTGAAAAGTTAGAATAAAATTGTTGAATATTTATATATTACATCCATGGAAGAGCAATGAAAGAAAAAAGATATTATTAGAAATGTGCTTTAGATCAAGTGTGAAGTTAGAAGCATACTTTTACCTTGAGTGAACTGAAGTGTCTCTTAGTATCATATTATTTTGTAGAAAAATTGTCAAATTTTCTAATCAGATTTAACACAATGTATGATGTGACAATACCTCTCTTCTTTTTTGCCACCTCCACAGATAATAGGGATATAAAAAGCTTATGAAAAAGATGTACAATGGAAGGATTTATCAAGCAGGTTACTGGGTACTTTGACACCATAGGGTCTTCTTGAAAATCAATATAGTTGCAATTGTGTGTGTGTATGCTTGTACATGTAGCTGTGAAAAGCAGGGGACTCGTGGTATTTAACTATCCCTAGTCCCCTAAAATGGACTGATGCAGAAATGGCTAATGTCTATGTCATGAAAGGAGGATAGTAAAAAATATAACCATAAATATTTTGCTAAACCAGAAAACAAGGAAGTGCTACAACATGACTGAGGATATGTCAGAAGGATATAGCCTTTCTATGTAAATGTGTAAAGTGTAACATGTAAAAGTCACCATGGCTGAATTCTGTGCAAATTGAGCATCCAAAGGAATAATAATGACCATAATCATATTGAAACAAAAATACCGAGAAGTTCACAAATTAGGAAGAAATGCTTTTTTAATGAAGAAAAAAAAAAGACTTAAAAATCATTCTTTTACATTTCTTAATGTATTGAAAGATTCAAGCATATAAAATCAATATATGCAAAAGTTTGGGAGAATGATATTCATACCGTCTTAAAGAAGTACCACCTTAGAGTATATAATATACAATATTAACAAAAGGAAATAAAGGATTCTCATAGAGAGGAGCGATAACCTAAATCATCACATAATATAAGCAAGTAATATAAATTACTGTCAATCAATATAAGAAAAAATAACCACCTACGATTTTGATGTGATAATGAGCATGCTGAATCAAATGTTAAGATCATCTTTGTAATATTTCCATCAGATTTTAATATGAATCTGTTCAACCACAACAGTCAAGCTCAGCTGGATTGTTGGAAATTCCATAACCCAACTGGCCTCAACATTTAGTATCAATATTGTAAAAGAAATAATGTGCAACTCTTCTAGAAAAAGAAGACTGTTAAGACAAATGATGATCAAGTGCAATGTGTGCTCCTTGATAGTACCCTCAATTGTGAGAAAAATGGATAAGGATGCTTTGGGGACAACTAGGAAATGAACTGTTAGATAATATTATGAGATCAGTATTATTAATATTAATATATGATGTCAACATTTATTAATTTCTTTATGTGTTTGGACCTGCCAGGTAGCTCAGTGATAAAGAATCTGTCTGCCAATGCAGGAGACACTGGGTCTCCTGATGATCGGTCCCTGAGTCAGGAAGATCCCTTGGAGGAGGAAATGGCAATCCCTCCAGCATTTTTGCCTGGATAATTCCATGGACAGAGAAGCCTGGTGGGCTGCAGTCCATGAGATGAGGTCACAAAGACTGGGACATGATTGAGTGACTGAATATGCACATGTGTATAATGCTATTGTCATTGTGTAACAGATTGCCCTTATTCTTAGGAGTTGGGTATGAAAGATTTTCAAATGTTTGGATTAAAAAAAAAAAAAACAATCAGAGAGAGGGGAAAGAGAGGCAATTAAAGGATTGTGGGGAGAGAAGAAGGGTGGAAGAGGTAAAGCAATGTGGCAAATGATAACAATGAATGAATCTCAAGTGAACAGTATGGCACATAGAAATTACTCTATCCTCTCATTTTCTGTAGAATTTATATTTTTCATAATAAAATACTGGAAATACCTAAACATGCAATTCATCTATTTATAGCAATGCACAATATATTAATTGTGATTCATAATATTTCCAACTTTGTCAACTTTAGGAGTCTTATGAAAATTCAGGGTCATATACCTTTATTAAAACATGTTTTCTTCTTCACCATCAAGGATATTTATATACTCATAATTTCTATGAAAAGAAATTGTTATTTGTCTAACACTCTTGAGAAACCTATATGCAGGTCAGGAAGCAACAGTTAGAACCGGACATGGAACAACAGACTGGTTCCAAATAGGAAAAGGAGTTCGTCAAGGCTGTATCTTGTCACCCTGCTTATTTAACTTATATGCAGAGTACATCATGAGAAACTCTGGGCTTGAAGAAGCACAGGCTGGAATCAAGATTTCCAGGAGAAATATCAATAACCTCAGATATGCAGATGACATCACCCTTATGGCAGAAAGTGAAGAGGAACTCAAAAGCCTCTTGATGAGAGTGAAAGAGGAGAGTGAAAAAGTTGGCTTAAAGCTCAACATTTAGAAAACGAAGATCATGGCATCTGGTCCCATCACTTCATGGGAAATAGATGGGGAAACAGTGGAAACAGTGTCAGACTTTATTTTTTTGGGCTCCAAAATCACTGCAGATGGTGACTGCAGCCACGAAATTAAAAGACACTTACTCCTTGGAAGGAAAGTTATGACCAACCTAGATAGCATATTCAAAAGCAGAGACATTACTTTGCCAACAAAGGTCCGTCTAGTCAAGGCTATGGTTTTTCCAGTAGTCATGAATGGATATGAGCGTTGGACTGTGAAGAAGGCTGAGCGCTGAAGAATTGATGCTTTTGAACTGTGGTGTTGGATAAGAATCTTCAGAGTCCCTTGGCCTGCAAGGAGATTCAACTAGTCCATTCTAAAGGAGATCGGTCCTGGGTGTTGTTTGTAAGGAATAATGCTAAAGTTGAAACTCCATTACTTTGGCTACCTCATGGAAAGAGTTGAATCATTGGAAAAGACTCTGATTCTGGGAGGTACTGGGGGCAGGAGGAGAAGGGTACGACAGAGGATGAGATGGTTGGCGGCATCACCGACTCGATGGACGTGAGTTTGAGTGAACTCCGGGAGTTGGTGATGGACAGGAGGCCTGACATGCTGCAAAGAGTTAGACTCGACCGGGCAACTGAACTGATCATTGTAATATCATGTGCATTTATGATACAATTTTTAGATGAAAAACTAATGCTCAATTTGTTGTGCATTTTATTGTACTCCACTAAGTATTTAGAATTGATGTTTCACATAACTATTAGGTGCATATTTATTTATTATCTTTGTCATAGATTCATAATAACATTTTATCTTGTATTTCATGACATTTACTTTTATAATATGAAAAACCACTTCAATTAATGTAGTAAACATTCACAACTTCTATATAGCTAGGGGAAAAAAGTATATTTTAGAGCTGTTTCACATTCTTAAAATTTTCCTGTTTGAAAAACTGATAGAATTAATTTCAGAAGTCTTTTTTTCTATAAAAAAAACAAATGTTTTATATAGTACTCTGACTCTTTTTCATTCAGTTTTGGCTTTAAAGAATATTCTACAGTATTTTTTTTTAAAAAGCCAATAGCAGGGGAAATTAATCTTCTGTGGTATATTGCAAATATGGTTGTAATTCTTCACTCTTTGGATCTTCACCTTTACATTCAGACAGCATGCTTTTCTTACTTAAAAGGCTAAGTCTATTTTCCCATCTCTTGAATCTGGACTGACTTTTGTAAGTCGCATTGGTTGATACAATGTCAGAAGAAATTGCATGCCAGTTCAGAAGCTAGGCCTCAAGAGGACACATAGCTTCATCAAGAACCACATTCCTAGAGAAAACTAAAATAGTGTGAAAGCCGCCATGTTTCAACAAAGTAACACCAGAATGGCCAAATATTAACACCCAAAGCTGTCACATTTTTATTCAATGTCATTTTTGTTGCTTTTTCATTTTTCACAAGGGTATTTTTATATCTAAATATTATTTTCTGTTTTATATACTGCATCAGATCAGATCAGATCAGTCGCTCAGTCGTGTCCGACTCTTTGCGACATCACCAACTCCCTGAGCTCACTCAGACTCACATCCACCAAATCAGTGATGTCATCCAGCCATCTCATCCACAGTCGTCCCCTTCTCCTCCTGCCCCCAATCCCTCACAGCATCAGAGTCTTTTCCAATGAGTCAATTCTTCGCATGAGGTGCCCAAAGTACTGGAGTTTCAGCTTTAGCATCATTCCTTCCAAAGAAATCCCAGGGCTGATCTCCTTCAGAATGGACAGGTTGGATCTCCTTGCAGTCCAAGGGACTCTCAAGAGTCTTCTCCAACACCACAGTTCAAAAGCATCAATTCTTCGGCACTCAGCCTTCTTCACAGTCCAACTCTCACATCCATACATGACCACAGGAAAAACCATAGCCTTGACTAGCCGGACCTTTGTTGGCAAAGTAATGTCCCTGCTTTTGAATATGCTGTCTAGGTTGGTCATAACTTTCCTTCCAAGGAGTAAGCGTCTTTTAATTTCATGGCTGCAGTCACCATCTGCAGTGATTTTGGAGCCACAAAAAATAAAGTCTACACTGTTTCCACTGTTTCCCCATCTATTTCCCATGAAGTGGTGGGACTGGATGCCATGATCTTCGTTTTCTGAATGTTGAGCTTTAAGCCAACTTTTTCACTCTCCTCTTTCACTTTTATCAAGAGGTTTTTGAGTTCCTCTTCACTTTCTGCCATAAGGGTGGTGTCATCTGCATATCTGAGGTTATTGATATTTCTCCCGGCAATCTTAATTCCAGCTTGTGTTTCTTCCAGTCCAGCGTTTCTCATGATGTACTCTGCATATAAGTTAAATAAACAGGGTGACAATATACAGCCTTGACGAACTCCTTTTCCTATTTGGAACCAGTCTGTTGTTCCATGTCCAGTTCTAACTGGTGCTTTCTGACCTGCATACAAATTTCTCAAGAGGCAGATCAGGTGGTCTGGTATTCCCATCTCTTTCAGAATTTTCCAGTTTCTTGTGATCCACAGAGTCAAAGGCTTTGGCATAGTCAATAAAGCAGAAATAGATGTTTTTTCTGGAACTCTCTTGCTTTTTCCATGATCCAGCAGATGTTGGCAATTTGATCTCTGGTTCCTCTGCCTTTTCTAAAACCAGCTTGAACATCAGGAAGTTCACGGTTCACATATTGCTGAAGCCTGGCTTGGAGAATTTTGAGCATTACTTTACTATCGTGTGAGATGAGTGCAATTGTGTGGTAGTTTAAGCATTCTTTGGCATTGCCTTTCTTTGGAATTGGAATGAAAACTGACCTTTTCCAGTCCTATGGCCACTGCTGAGTTTTCCAAATTTGCTGGCATATTGAGTGCAGCACTTTCACAGCATCATCTTTCAGGTTTGGAATAGCTCAACTGGAATTCCGTCACCTCCACTAGCTTTGTTCGTAGTGATGCTTTCTAAGGCCCACTTGACTTCACATTCCAGGATGTCTGGCTCTAAGTCAGTGATCACACCATTGTGATTATCTGGGTCGTGAAGATCTTTTTTGTACAGTGCATACTTATTCATAAGTACATTTTAAGAAAACCCAGTTGATGCTGCCTGTGTTAGCCTTTGCTGTCTCTGATATTTGCTCCAAATTATTTAATATATATATATAAAGAAAATATATTCATATATAAAATAATATATAAATGATATTTACAATATAAACATATAATGATTACATACTATATGATATACTTTTAAAATGTATAAATGTCTTTTTATATAAAACATATAAAGAATACATAAATTTTAAAATTTAACTATGAAAAATTATTTGTCTCTATATAAATAAAAGCATACACACATATGTAAGTAGAGAGAAATAGAGAAAATAAATCTATATTTAACCAATTCAAACATATAAGCTCTGTAAAGAGTTCAAGGCCACCAGGATGAGGTCATCTTATCCCACAAGCTGTATTTAGCTCCATTTTCAAAAGAGGCTCAAAATCTATAAAGACATATTTTTCCCTCACTGGAGAAGATAATGATGCTAGGAAATGTGCTTTCTTGTTTAGCTAAATGTTGTATTATTATTTCTTGGCTCATTTTAGTGTTTCCCTTTTCAACTCCCCTGCTTGTTTTAATTAAATGAGTTGCAGGGAAAAAAAAAACAAAAACAAAAACTGGTACTGAAGTAGAAGTAAAAAGTAGCAATAATCTCATCTTCTGGGTGGAATTCTCTGTAGCCTTGGCTCTAATAAATTATAAAACTGCAAAGCAGCCATAAATCTTCATAAATTAACGGGGCCCACTGTGTGAAGTAAAATAGAAACTTTGGCTTAATAAAGTAAAACAATTTAGCAAAAATAAAAAAGTAAATAAATATTTATTTCGAAAATATCTATATGGTGGAAAAGTAAGCTTAAAACCACTTTTTTTAAGAACACAGAAAAAACAAACAAGATGTATAGCTGTAAATGCTGATCTGTGTTTGCCAAAAAGTTTTCAAAGGATTGAATTCTTACCATTTAACATATTTAAAATAGGGCTTTTATATGTCAACTTCTGAGAACTAATGAGGAGAAAACCTAGTCCTGTAAAAAAATAACAGGAAATTGATTCTACTTTATAATTTTCAAATTATTTAAGAATGCTTTTGATTAATGATGTTTGGAATTAATGAAAGCTGTTTAATGAAGCTCATTTAAGAATGCTTTTTACAGACTACTACTTTTATTGGGAAAATTTCTGCTTGACATTTTGTGTTTTGACTGGCATTTTCTTCTTGCCAGCTGTCATAAAAAGGACTGCAACACATGCCGTTAGCAGCATATGCCTTTTTGGGTGCTGAATAGCATTTTCATACAAAAAAATCAAATGATCCATAACATATTATGCTGTCATTTGAAAACAGCATCAGAAATGAAACATTTTCATGCCTGTAATATATTTTGTTCCCCAAGGCTTAATCTAGCATTTCCTCACTATATTTGGAAAGATAATGTTGTGTAGGTTTATTCTTTTAATTGACACTATTGAGATTTCCAGAATACTATTTTTTTATAAGTAGACATGGTAAAATTCTTTTAGAAAATTTAGAAAATTCTGTTTATTTTACTAGTGTTTACTTAGCTCTCTGTTCCTCAGGACACCTTTCAAATACTTATTATGCATCAGTAATTACATATACTTATCACTATGAAAAGTGACATGTAAAGACTATTTCATGTTTTGGTTTGGAAATCACTTAATAGAATATATTCAAATCAGTGCAAAATATGTAGAAACAAATTAAATTATACAATTTAAATGTAATGTTAATTCTACTTAATTTGATATGTAACATATTTCAAATTACAGTTTAGAATTTAATTTATAAGAATATCATGAAAATATTTTTAAAAAATAGTTTGAAATTAGCAAAACCCCTTTTCTAGTTATCCCCAATTTTTTCCTTTTTGTAGTACTTTATCCTTTTCATAGACATAGCAGTTTAAACTAATACAAATGATGTAACAATTAAGAGCTTCTTGATGTACAGGTTTCTTTTTTTCTGTGAAGTTTAAAAACCTCTCAGATAACATTTGGATGTTTTCAGCAAATACAAAATGCTAATATATTTAAATTTCATTAAGTTTTAAAGGGTACTAAAACTTTTCATGTTAGATGCTTATATATGATTTATCTTTAATTCCTTTCTTTATTTTACCTAACAATCTATGAAAAACAAATGTATTTTTTTTTTCTGAAGAATATATATGTTTGTTAGACTAAAATACAGCTGAGCACAGGATTGCCTATGTTCTATATTTCTGAAGTATGACGGCTAAAACATGTTTACTAAAGTTGTATACATTTTATTTTCATTAAAACAGAAGATATGCCTTAGAAACTAATATCTTATGGTCTCTCTTTCTTCCCAGTATCTGCTTGGTTCCCTAGGACAAAAATGATAAATGTTATTTCAAAAACAAGATGTATGGATAATAGAACCCATAAATGTGTTAGAAAATTAGAAATCTCACCGATTAGAAAGCTCACTGAATACTGTGTGGAAATGGTTAATACAAAAATAATGTTAAAAAAGTATTAAAGTAATAAAGCTAACTGAAAATTGTGTGGTTCTTGGAAGCACTTACCTAGTACTCCACTTCAAAATGGGCAGTTTGATACTCAGTCTCTAACATCTGAAATGGAGCATATGTTCATGCATAATCTAAATAGATTTTGCTTGGACAGTCAAGATGCTTACTCTCCTGCACCAACATTGGAAAACATGAAATTTCAAGTCCCTATTAAGACACCATAATTTTCCCTGATGGGTCTTGAGTTTGACATCAAGCAAAGATAATGCAAGCTTCTCATTTTCATCACTGAGAGCAAACTGTGCTCCAAATTAGGGATCCTTTACCAAAAACAGACAGTTTTAAATAAGTTCAGATAGATAATTACAAATGTGATGTGAATTAGTATCTGTCAAGATCCTACCAAGACTGTGGTTATCATTCTCTTAAGAAGAGAGATACTGCAAAGTAAATTTGAAGTGCAGGTTGAGGAATTATGACATGAATATTAGGGGGTTTAAGCACTTTGGTCTGTAGGCTTGTCAGTGAGGAAATGGTTCAAATGAAATAAATTACAGTTAGAAAGTGTTCAATGGAAGGTATCATTGAGCAGGCATTTGGTTATAAATCAAAATCTTTTCTATTTCACGAGAAAATTTGTGTTTCCCTTGAAGCAAGACTGATTTATGCCATAACACTTCACTCAAAGTACACCAACCTCAACTATTTTGTATGGTTACCAGTTAAGGTGATGGCATGTAATCAGAGAAGGAGACCAGTGATGAAATTAACTAGATAAAATAACAAAAATGCTTGGGAATTAAACATGTAATGCAAAACAAAAGTATTTTTGAGATGAATAATCTATGCTACTGCTGTTAAGTTGCTTCAGTCGTGTCCGACTCTGTGCAACCCCATAGACAGCAGCCCACCAGGCTCCCCTCGTCCCTGGGATTCTTCAGGCAAGAACACTGGAGTGGGTTGCCATTTCCTTCTCCAATGCATGAAAGTGAAAAGTGAAAGAGAAGTCACTCAGTCATGCCCGACTCTTAGCGACCCCATGGACTGCAGCCTACCAGGCTCCTCGGTTCATGGGATTTTCCAGGCAAGAGTACTGGAATAATCTATATAATAGTATAAATTTGGTACAAATGGGATATCCTGAAGCAATATTCTCAAGCATGACTTGAAAGCATTTCAATATAGACTATAAGTCAAACTTGTATTTAGTATTAAACAAGATATATTTTGAAAATATAAAATAATTTAAATTAAAAAGTTAAACAGTGACAAGGTAACAAGGGATTTTTAATATATTTTTATAATTTTAATAATTTTTAACAATTATTGCTTATAACTTCTTTTCCAACTTTAGACAAACAAATTAAAATTAAGGTGAAAAATAAATGTTAAATTGAGTTTATCATATATCTACTGTATTTTAAAAAGAAAGATGTTATATATCTATCAAAAGTTATGCAATTCATCATTTTGCATTTGATTGTCACCTATGGATTAAAGGAGAGGATCATTTTTAGTAAAATATTTGTAAAATAATGTAAGATAATATGGCTAAACTTCAAGAAAATACATAAAATTTAATGAGAAAATTAATCAGAAATTTATAAGAAAACTTACTTTAATTAAAAAGAGGAAAAAAATAACTAGCATCTGCCCATTTATTTATTTATTTTCTTAAATATTCATTGAACTACTCAACAGTAACAACTTTGGTAAATTGATATAATCTGTGGGTGTGTGCTCAGTGGTGCCTGACTCTATGTGATTCCATGGACTGTAGCCCACCAGTCTCCTCTGTCTATGGGATTTCCCAGACAAGAATGCTGCTGCTGCTGCTGCTGCTAAGTCACTTATACTGGGGTGGATTACCATTTTCTTCTCCAGGGGATCTTTCTGACCTGAGGATTGAACAAGAATCACCTGTGTCTCCATTGTTTACCACTGAATCACCAGGGAAGCCCTTACTGCTGCTGCTGCTAAGTCGCTTCAGTCGTGTCTGACTCTGTGCGACCCCATAGACGGCAGCCCACCAGGCTCCCTCGTCCCTGGGATTCTCCAGGCAAGAACACTGGAGTGGGTTGCCATTTCCTCCTCCAATGCATGAAAGTGAAAAGTGAAAGTGAAGTCGCTCATTCGTGTCCGACTCTTAGCGACCCCATGGACTGCAGCCTACCAGACTCCTCCGTCTATGGGATTTTCCAGGCAAGAGTACTGGAGTGGGGTGCCATTGCCTTCTCCGAGGGAAGCCCCTAAATAATGTAAATGCTTATATATATATATTTTTTTTTTAAGTAATGTAAACATAAGGACAAACACAAGAGCAAATATTTTCCAAGAGACTGCTATGACCATATTGCCCAAAATAAGATATAATAATAATGATGATGATAAAGAAATTGGCTTATTTCATTCTTAGTCTCTGTCTTATTTTTTGCTGTTAGAAAAATATTCAGATTGAAGAAGAGGCATCTGATAGTCTTGAAAGAAAGAAGTAAACCATTATCTACATGGCCTTTGTAATATTTCCTTATGGGAAAATTCATTCTTATTTATTCCTTCTCATCAATTTTATATGAGAATATCCTCTGGAAATTGAGAATCCTTTGGTATCTCAGATTTTTTTGTCTTACATTTTTTGCCATGGGTTAGTATATGAAATACATATAAGATGCAAGATAAATAAGAGAAAGTTTTTGAGATCTGTCAATACACACGCACACACACATGTTACATAAATATATATATTACAGAAAGTATGTAATTTATGTGAACTGTTTGATTCACCAGAAGATTCTATCACTGATGAGTATATTTGGATATGAGGCCAGGACCATAAATTAAGAAGAATTACCTTTTTTTTTTTACTTTTTTTTTTTTTAATCTTTTGGCACACCAGCATGAACAGGTGTCACAAAATTTACAGGGACATGTAAAGCCAACATGCAAGTCTGTCACAAGACTTCCCTGCACTCTTCCAATTTCACAGATGTCATAAGGAAAATTCTGCAAGATGCAGAATTTCCTGCCTTAAACTTAGTATTATCTGACACCTAGGGCTGTTGCCTCTGTTGCCAAAGGTCCTACCAACCTTTGAATAGGCAGGATGCCATGGAAACAGATGGGCACAAATATAAGACACTGAAATATGAATCCTAAAGATGAAATATGGGTTTCTAAGGGTTGTCATCTTAGTTGGGCACACTGATGTGACTGATATGTATGGATTAAGTATCTTCCACAACATCAAATGTGAATTACCTTTAAAGGAAATCAAAACTAAGAAAAAAGTTAATTAGAAAACTACTTTCTGTATGATGCAATCTGATTGTTACTAGTTACCTTTTTTCTCAGAATTATAGAATCATCCATTTTTCTTCCATGCTTTTAATTATTTTGCTAAATAATTATTATTTATTAAACAGTACCTTCATTGTTCCCTTTTTCTTTCTGTTTCTCCTCATGTTGTTTTATTCCCTGTTCCATCTAACTTATAAAGCATAATACCAACAATATTGCTCTTCTATACATATATTGATTTTTCTTTTTTTTTGGTGTAATCTAAGGTCTGCAAGAAAAGTCTGAACAAGTTGATTTTTTTTTTAATTTTATTTTATTTTTAAACTTTACAATATTGTATTGGTTTTGCCGAATATCGAAATGAATCCGCCACCGGTATGCATGTGTTCCCCACCCTGAACCCTCCTCCTTCCTCCCTCCCCATACCATCCCTCTAGGTCGTCCCAGTGCACCAGCCCCAAGCATCCAGTATTGTGCATCGAACCTGAACAAGTTTTTATTACAATCCAGCTTCAACAGGTAAGAATAGCTGTGGTGGTTTAATGGTGATTTAGTCACTAAGTTGAGTCCGACTCCTTGCGACCTCATGGACTACAGCCCACCAGGCTCCTCTGTCCATGGGATTTTCCAGACAAGAATACTGGAGTAGGTAACCATAACCTTCTCCAGGGAATCTTCCCTACGCAGGGATTGAACCTGGGTCTCCTACATTGCAGGCAGATTCTTTTTTTATTTTTTTTAAATTTTATTTTATTTTTAAACTTGACAATATTGTATTGGTTTTGCCGAATATCGAAATGAATCCGCCACAGGTATACATGTGTTCCCCATCCTGAACCCTCCTCCCTCCTCCCTCCCCATACCATCCCTCTGGGTCATCCCAGTGCACCAGCCCCAAGCATCCAGTATTGTGCATCGAACCTGGACTGGCGACTCGTTTCATATATGATATTATATGTATTTCAATGCCATTCTCCAAAATCATCCCACCCTCTCCCTCTCCCACAGAGTCCAAAAGACTGTTCTATACATCAGTGTCTCTTTTGCTGTCTCATATACAGGGTTATTTTTACCGTCTTTCTAAATTCCATATATATGTGTTAGTATACTGTATTGGTGTTTTTCTTTCTGGCTTACTTCACTCTGTATAATAGGCTCCAGTTTCATCCACCTCATTAGAAATGACTCATATGTATTCTTTTTAATGGCTGAGTAATACTCCATTGTGTATATGTACCACAGCTTGCTTATCCATTCATCTGCTGATGGACATCTAGGTTGCTTCCATGTCCTGGCTATTATAAACAATGCTGCGATGAACATTGGGATACACGTGTCTCTTTCAATTCTGGTTTCCTCAGTGTGTATGCCCAGCAGTGGGATTGCTGGGTTGTATGGCAGTTCTATTTCCAGTTTTTTAAGGAATCTCCACACTGTTCTCCATAGTGGCTGTACTAGTTTGCATTCCCACCAACAGTGTAAGAGGGTTCCCTTTTCTCCACACCCTCTCCAGCATTTATTGCTTGTAGACTTTTGGATCGCAGCCATTCTGACTGGCATGAAATGGTACCTCATAGTGGTTTTGATTTGCATTTCTCTGATAATGAGTGATATTGAGCATCTTTTCATGTGTTTGTTAGCCATCTGTATGTCTTCTTTGGAGAAATGTCTATTTACTTCTTTGGCCCATTTTTTGATTGGGTCATTTATTTTTCTGGAATTGAGCTGTAGGAGTTGCTTGTATATTTTTGAGATTAGTTGTTTGTCAGTTACTTCATTTGTTATTATTTTCTCCCATTCTGAAGTCTGTCTTTTCAGCTTGCTAATAGTTTCCTTTGTTGTGCAGAAGCTTTTAAGTTTAATTAGGTCCCATTTGTTTATTTTTGCTTTTATTTCCAATATTCTTGGAGGTGGATCATAGAGGATCCTGCTGTGATGTATGTCGGAGAGTGTTTTGCCTATGTTCTCCTCTAGGAGTTTTATAGTTTCTGGTCTTACGTTTAGATCTTTAATCCATTTTGAGTTTATTTTTGTGTATGGTGCAGGCAGATTCTTTACTGCCACCAGGAAAGCCCAAGAATATCTGTATGACTTAGGAAACTCTTAACACAACTGGATACTTTTCATTCCTTCTATACTGGGAATCTTATTTACAAAACAACAATCTGTTTTGTTGTTGTTACCCTTTGAGTGTTTCCCATCTTTGTTTCCAACTCAACATCATTTTCTTTGGGCAAAATAACCCACCTCTTTTCTCTTGATTCTCAGTGTATTTTTTGTAAGAATATCAATAAAAATTCTTATTCCATTCTGCTTTCTATTGTAAGCTTATTTTAGTGCCTCTTTCTCTGCAGTCAAAGAATAACTATTCTAGAAGATAAATTGTTTAGTTTAAACTTACAGTCTTAAAATTATAAGGCAGAATGTTGAGGTGTTTTAATTATTCCTTGTGGGAAATACCATAAATTTTTCAAACATGGAATATCAGGATTTTAAGAGTCTTTCTAAGGATTTCATAAGCTCATTCATCAGTTTGAACTAGCATTCAAATTGATTGAGGGCTAAAAGTCAATCTGATGCATCCATAAAGGCAATGAATTTTAGCTTAACCATTAAGTTTTTGCTTGATTTTTAGCACAGAAATAAAACATTCAAATTATGAAAAAGAAAGATATCTGTCTATGAAATGTTAAGCTTAAAAAATAAATAACATTTTCTGGCAACCATAGCAATGCAGTTAAAAGAAAGAAAATTAAGTAGTTTACCACATAAAACTAATTAATTAAGTGACTAAAACGTTGTGCTACTCTATAAATTTGCAGCTGAAAATGTTCAAATGTCGAACAGCAAAAACCTATTTATTGCTTGTATGCATATTCTGTACATGAAATTTGACAATCAACAAATAAGTAGATGATACTTTTCCATGTTAAAGTTGTTGAAACAGCATTAATGACAGAGTCCATACAAACGCTCCGGTTTACACACCTGTGCTATCTCTGCATAAAAGCTAGCCTCCAATCTCTAGTCTAGTTTTAATAAGTTTCCATAGAAGTTTTCAGCCCTGAAATTTTATAAAGCTATGTTTTCTTCTGCCTCCAGCCCTTTTTTGTTAGTGGTGAAAACAATTCTTTTATCCAATCCCAAAATATATTACAACAATCTGACTCAAAATATTCCTGCTATGTCAACAGTGCTCACTTTTTAATTTTTTTAATAAATAAAATATCTGGCAAGCTTAAATACTTTGAATATTTTAAGATATGGTGAAACTCTCTGAGACTCAGGCAATTCCTACAAAATTGAGTGACATCCTGCAGAAGCACCTATTGCTGCTGCTAAATTGCTTCAATCGTGTCCGACTCTGTGCGACGCCATAGACGGAAGCCCACCAAGCTCCCCGGTCCCTGGGATTCTCCAGGCAAGAACACTGGAGTGGGTTGCCATTTCTTTCTCCAATGCATGAAAGTGAAAAGTGAAAGGGAAGTTTCTCAGTCGTGTCCAACTCTTAGAGACCCCATGGACTACAGCCTACCAGGATCCTCTGTGCATGGGATTTTCCAGGCAAGAGTACTGGAGTGGGGTGCCATTGCCTTTTCCGAGAAGCACCTATTACACTTACATAAAAACTAGTCTTAATATTATAATTTTTGTTTGAATGTTCAAACTTGAATTCTAGAATACAAATCTCTTCTGGCATAAAAATGACACTTATACTTAAAAAAGTGAAGAAGTAAAGTGAAGTCGCTCAGTCGTGTCCGACTCTTTGTGACCCGGTGGACTGTAACCCACCAGGCTCCTCCATCTATGGGATTCTCCAGGGAAGAATACTGGAGTGGGTTGCCATTTCCTTCGCCAGGAGATCTTCCCAACCCAGGGATCAAACTCAGGTCTCCCACATTGCTGGCAGACACTTTAACCTCTGAGCCACCGGGGAAGTGATTGTGAGAAATAAACAGAAGAAATAAGATGACTTGTTGTGCAAGTGACTATATGGTTAACTTAAGTGTGATGAACTCAAGCAGTGAGCAGTAATAAAAAGTACTAGAAGGCATTGAAGAACTAAGTGTATAAAGGGAGTGACAAGCTAGAAAGCAGGAGAGAATAGTAGGAGATATTATATCCACTAGCAGAAAACAAAGAGAGTATTAAAACACTGCCATCAAATAACCACTGTGAAAATGTGCATGATTTTTCACTCTCAAATTATAAATATTAAACAATTATATATCTATATTTAAAAATACAAGATCAGCAAAAAAGGTAACATCTTTTGAGTTGAAAATTATACCATATTAAAATAGTGAATATTAGTAAATGAAATGATGAGTGGAAATATTAGCAGTAGCGTCCAATTATTAACTGCTTGCTTAGTAGCAAGCATTTTACATTAAATCCGTTCATTCACCTATTAGAAAACTAAACTGTGAAGATAGTATCAGACATATACTCCCACATCTACATTTTGCAAATGAACAGATTCAGAGAATTTATGTAGCATTCTCAAGGAAATTTAGCTAGCAAATTGGAGATTCAAAATGTTAACTCAAAGTTGATTTCAAAGCTTTCACCATAAACTGAAGAGGGAAATGCAGAGAATTATTCATTTTTATGAGAGGATTTGGGGCTTTAAAATATAAGTAAAGGCCTATAGGTTGTTTACTTAACTAATCTATTTATACGGGCTTCCTGGTGGCTCAGCTGATAAAGAATCCACCTGCAAGGAGACCCAGGTTTGACTCCTGGGCAGGGAAGATCCCCTGGAGAAGGAAATGGCAACCCACTCCAGTATTCTTGCCTGGAAAATTCCATGGACAGAGGAGCCTGGCAGGCTGCAGTCTATGGGGTTGCAAAGAGTTGGACATGACTCTATTTATAACAGTACTAGTCATGCAGTAAAAATTAAAAAATATTATTTTAATTTTTATTATTGATATAATACTGAGAGATTGAAAATGCAAGATTAAAAGAAGCAGAAACATTTGATCAGCCCACACACTTGCAAAAGGATGGGCAACTTATATCTAAAACAAAATTTATTTTGGTTCCTAAATGATATAGTTTTATTGGGTTGATGACCAAAATGAAGCATATAATGGCCATGTAGTCACTATGTTCAGAGATGTTTATCTGATGCTTCTTTCTTTACAGCGATAGTGGACTAATGTAAGTTAGGATTACCTCTATTTATCTCTAAGGATAGTTGACTGATAAAGGTGGGTGGAAGCATCAAAAAATAGACTTGATGGCTTAGAGCAGGCAAAGTCAGTCATTTGCCTGGATATCATTTGCTTGTGTGACCTGTGGTGATGGTTGCATAGACCTGCAGTTTAGAGAAGTTTTCTGGCACTTAATATACTCAATATTTAATTTAAAAAATTTTATAGATGAATTCTCAAGAAGATTTTTAAATTTTTGTATAAAATGATGTTTTTTACTTGAAAGAAACAATGTAATCCCTTTTACTCATCAAAATATAGTATTAAGCTTATTAAATTTTCTTATAATCTCTAGTATGGGCTTTCTACAGAATATGAGAGGATTTCTGTTCTTCCTTTACTCTAAAACCAAGTAGGAACACAAAGAATCAAAGCTAAAAGGAGGGCTGTTAGAATTCCTTTGAAGAATGTAAAAAGACTCAATCTTTGCTACCATGGCAGTGAAGTGAAATCAGAGGTTATCCACTGTGGGAGTAACAAGGTTTTAAGGTGAGACATTCAAAAAGCTCTTCTTTGAATATACCTGTTGTGCTTTTGATCCTTTCTGAGGAATAGAAAAAGAGAGTGAGAAAAGAAAATAGTGTTATACCAAATATGGTATAAGCTCCAGAAATAACTGGGATTGCACTGCTTTCAGTCTATTGCATTAGAAGATATAAATAACACACAACTGATGGCTTGACAGTAGTTAAATGGCAGTCAAGTGTGAAATGTACTTGCTATTTTTTTGCACAATTTCGTAAATAACATAAGCAGTGCAGCACTCAGTGCATTGGATGTAACCAATTTTATGAATTTCTTTAACAAGTAAAGTACTCTTAAAGTAAGCTAAATTCCAGCAACTGTCCTCTGATTTGGTATGCTTTCCAGATAGCAGGCAAATGACAGTTATTATTTTTTTTTTTACTATTGCTATTGTATTTTCTGTAGTTGTGGCAACATTGCATATCTAGATATTGTTGTTGGTACTGAAAATAAAAATATACAATTAAACCACTTACTGCTCAATTTTATTTTCAATCTGTAAACAATGCAAGTAAACTTACTTTACTTTTATTGAATCTATGTTGGAGTGTTTCTCTCTCTCTCTCTCTCTAACATGCAATGAAGAAAGAATATTTTAAAGAACAAATGGTGTTTGCTAGAAGCTTGAAAATCAAGAAAGTTACAGGTATTTAAATTGCCATTCAACTGAACAGGTTATTTCAATTAAAAAAAAAAAAAAAAAAAAACATTTTAAAAGAGAACGGCTTCAATCCTTGTTATAAAAAGTCATGAGCATTCAAGGAAGGTTAGCCTCATCAGCCCTCACAGGAATTACCCTTCCACATGAATCCTCTGTGTTTTCATATTCCAAATAGTTGTTGTTTTTCTTCTGAGCAAAAAGAAAGAAAGAAATTGTGATAACTCTAGAGATTTTGACAAACATTTTACAGACTGGCAGACAAGTTGATGATTCTGGCAGAAAAGATTAAAATGAAAATGCATTAGAGGAGAGAGGAAAGAAACAGAAGTGTTCAGGTCCTAACAGAAGCACCCTCTGTTCAGATAAAGTCAAAGCCGGAAACATGCTTCAGGGACCCAAGTATTTTTCAGCCAAAACCCTTCAGTGCGTCCAAGGTTAGTCCTGAGCTGGGGAAAGACAGCATGAATCTCATTCACCTTGCCAGCAAGTTGCAATCTGTACTCAAATTGCTGTGACAGGGTTTGCTTACAAGACAGAATGTGTGTGTTTGTGAGGCTGCATCAGCAACTGATGGAAAAGTGAAACATTCAGTCATGAATTGTCTTATCTGTGTAATTTGGACCAGACCTCCAGCTAGCATGGCAATAAAGAGATGATCTTTAAAATTACCTTTTAAGGTGACTCTCAGTATATGGGAGCACAGGAGACCTCTTACTGACCATTGCTCTAGCAACCAGTTCTAACAGCCTGGAGCGGTTGCATGTAGCTGAGGCTTGACTGCCTCTTTGTAAGGCTTGCACCCAGCCCCTCCGGTCTGCTGTCCTGGGCAGTTGCTCAGATGCTGCCATGTGGAACATCTGCAGAAATCCTTCAGTGTTCGAACACTGCAGCCACAAGTGCAGCAGTATTAACCCTTGATGCATGGGGGAAAGAAGCTAGTGGATAAATGCTTCCCATCACTGAACCCTGGACAACAGTTTGGAGATGATTATCAGACCTTTGTGAGAAATTGAGCCATGGGCATCCGCAGATGGCCGGCTCAATAATTTCTTGCATATGGTGTTTTGGTTCTTTGGTGTCTCATTTCCTTTTTTCAGTCCTCTCAGCTTTTTATTTATTTTTAAATTTGGCCTCTCATTTTTACTACAGGAAATAGCTCTCCTAATAAACTCATCTCCTAGGCTTTCATTCAGTCTCTTCTTTGGGGGAGAATCTCAGGTAAGTTTTTCTTAATTAGCACACTATCTGGAGGTTCTTTTATATATGCAAGCCTATGTATAGTATTAGTTTGTGCTTATTTGTTTGCTTTTAATGATTACACAACATTAAGCTGAGCAGATTTAAAATGACTATATGCCTTGCTGTTGTCTATGAAGCAAAGTCCAAGGATTTTACTGACTCATAAACCATTCAGGATCCCCATGATACATTTCATGTCACTATCAACCACCAGTTCAACACACACACACACACACACACATGCACGCAAACACACATACTCTACTCATACACATGCATACAAAAAACAAAATCAAACAAAATAACTCAATATTCCCACAGTCCTTGATTTTTCACGTTTCTTGGCCTTTCTAGATCTAATTTTTTCATGTAAAAAGTCTTTCCCTATTTCATCAGCAATACAGTTCTGTTTATTTTAAATATCCTTTATGGAATTCTTTTATCTATTTTAACCATACAAATGTATGTGATTCTCAGTGGGCTTATAAAAACATCTTCAATATCAACTTTATAATGCACTACTTAAATAAATGCTAACTTTAGTGTATTTTATATTAAATTGAGGGCAGGACCTTTGTTCTATTTGTAGTAATACCATCCAATACATTAGAGTAGATGCTCTATAAATATCTGAGAATAAATCAATAATTGAATTATGATAGTATTTAGCCTTCCCTTAAATATCTAATCCTTCTCCAAGGTCTCTAACCATGACAATATTGATTAAAAATATCAGTTGGTATAGTTCCATATTATTGCCCAGCAAAAGAACTTTGTTTTAACCCTTTATTTTCAAGTCTTTTTGGTGGTTTCACTCACTGTATTAACATTGATTGTCTACTCATTATATATCAGGCACTGAGACAAGCATTTGGGAACAAAGATGTAGACACAGAGCTTGCTGTCTTAAACTTTCGATTGCAGTCTATTGGAGAAACCAGGAATTAACACCTGGACATGTAAATACAATTTATACAATTAAAAATTGTGATATATGAAATAAAGGCAATGGACAGATTGTGAACAGGAAAAAAAAAACTACTCTAGAGAGATAAGGAACAAGTTATCCTACAAATTGACTTTTATACAATAAAAAGAGTAATAGAAAATTTAGGAGTGGCATATAAGAAAAATTTGACATGGGAAAGAACTGATTATCTTCAATAAACTGAGATAAAAGTGGTCTGGATGGACCTGATGAAGGAGAGAAGGGGGCTTATAAGTAATGAATTCAGAGAGAAAACAAGAACAGAGTCAGAAAAGTTATCTCTAAAATTGGGCTGTATTTGGGTTTTAGTGAGAAGTTCCTGAAGGTTTTAAAGGACTGGTATTATAACATGTGATGAATACTTTATAACAATTAGGGTATTACTCTATAAAGAATCAAGTGGAAGGTATTAAGAGTAGAATTGAGAAGAGGGATGTTAAATCAGTGTGTCTGTAGACTATCGGAGAAATCCAATTGCACATGAGATATAAATTTGTCAGTCAATGTTTAAATTATATGTAAAGCAATGGAAATACGTGAGATCACCAGGGGAGAGAATAAGAGAAAGAAGAGAAGTGAAAACTGTCCTTGAGTGGATTCAGCAAAGGAAAACTCAGCCTGCCAGAGGGAGTGTCTGGAATATTCAGTGCCCCAGAAACTACAGGATAAAAGTGTTTCAAGATGTTTTGAGGATCATTAACTATGTCATATGCTCCCAAGAGTTCTAGAAAGTTTATTATGAAAGTGCATTATTTGAAATTTGTACAATGTAGGTCATTGCCAATTTTAGAAGAAGCATACTCATACTGACTTGGTATAGAGATGCCAGATAATAATGATCTAATGAGTTGTAGTATCAATCAAACATATATATATATATATATATATATATATATATATATATGCATTTTTAAAGTTTGTTGTACATTTGCCTGTGAAGAGACAAATATTGAGTGCTTGAGTAGAATTGCAGCAAAAATATAAAAATAAGGAAAAGGAAGTCACAGAATCTGAGAATACTATTTGGAAGGGGAAGTTTCCTAGCTCAGTTATGAGGAATAAACAGGAACTGTAACTGTCCAGTCAGCCATTCTTAACAGATGAGCAACAATGGAACAAAGTGAAAGAGGAGGTGAGACTCAGTTGCACTGGGGAGCTTTCACATAACCCTCATCCACCAAGGTGTTGAATGTAGAGGTTACTACCCCTTCAGATTAGTATCCAAATTCATTAATTCAGTAATTTCAGATCCACATTTTTCTTAATATATTCTCCTTATAATACATGAGGAATTAGAGAAGATTGAATCATACTAGAAGGCAAGGTTAATTTGCAACTTAATTTTTAATAAGTATCCTTATTGTAAATATTTAATTACATCTGACCTTCAACTTTTTGTGATTTTAAAACATGTACTTTTTAAAAGTTTTAATTAAAATACCTAATTTTCTCATGTTATAGTTTGATTTATGTCTTCCTAGTTCAATTGCAATCTAAGTATATAAATTTAAAATATGCAACCATTTCAAATACTAGAACTCAAATGTCATACTAATTTTCTCTATACCATTTTAAGGTCCTTTAACTGAGAAGAATATTAGTAGTCTATGTGCAAGTTACTTCTACTACTTTCTTAAATGATCAGTGGTAATAAGATGTCCAGGTACACTGAAGAGTGAATGATATGCTGAGTTTTTAAGGAAACATAGTTGATATAAGGTCTCTATGGAAAAACTGCACACTTGGGAGAAGCTTTTATTGGGTATTTTGGAAGAAAAGTGGCCAGTTATCAGTATGTCTTCAGTTACAGAAAATGTTTTCTAAGAACTTCCTTGGCTATAAATTCCAGAAACAGCAGGATTAATTCAGTGACTTTGATTCAGAATCTAGTGAACTAAAAAGAAAAAGACTCATTTTCATTTCAATGCTCTGGAGAATAAGGCAGTTGGGCACAAAAGTCAAACAACTATATGACCTTATGTCGAGGAAGTAATATTAAGAAGGAACCCTGCCAGCAGTTATGCGACTTGGGGTTCAATGTCTCTAGACCGCAATATAGTACTGAAACATACCTTATTAAATTTGCTATTGTCAATGAATGGAAAAAGCATGTGGAAAATCATTGGTAAAATGATTTTAATTGCTTCTCTGTTCTTGTAAAAAGCAAAGTTTAATAGTTGCAAAAGACAAAAAAAAAAAAATTATCTGTAACCACTGTAGAGACATTTGCATTTAAGCAGACAGATTAATTTCCTTCAAAAGGCAAGCATTCTTACCCAGATAATTTAAACACAATAATTTTTAAATAATTAAGAAATGAAAGTATTGTACACTGTGGTCTTTTCAAATTCTTTCAGATAAAAAAATATTATCTATTTAGTTTACATACCTTTATTGAATAAAGTAATGTTAAAGAGTACGTGATTACTTTTAGAAAACTGTCACTGATTTCAAGACTAGGACAAAAATGATTACTTTTAACAGATAAATATAAAGCTTATAACATATAAAGTTATAACATATTTTGTGCAGACAAAGGGTGGTTATTTTTAATGTAGAGCTGCATATGCTAGAAACTAGATATGAAGTCAGAGGAAAGTGAACAATGTCGAGTCATCGAGCCGTTGGAAGCTACTGCCTACTTCTCCAAGGGAACAAATGTGCAAATCAAAGAACCAATATTAGTTGGTATACAAGCTTCTTCAGGCTGCCAAAACAGAATAGCACAGGCGAGGTGGCTTAAATAACAGAAAAAATATTTGTTCACAGTTCTGGAGCCTGGAAGTCCAGAATCAAGAAACTGGCAGGGCTGGTTGCTAGTGAAACTGCTTTCATGGCTTGCAGATGGCAACCTTCTCCTCATGCCCTCACCTGGCTTTTCCTCAATGGGATCTCACTGACTCTTGGTCTCTCTTCTTTTTCTTATAAAGAGACTGGACATATTGAATTAGAGCCCCACCCTTATGACCCCACTTAACCGCAATTACCTCCTTAAAGGCACAATCTACAAATATAGTCACATTGGAGGTTAGGCCTCAACCTATGAACTTTATTTATTTTTTTGGTTAGGTGAGTAGAATGGAGAGAAGCATAATTTATTCCAGTGATGTTTTCAGTGACCAATGGGCCACATGAGGTGAATATATTATTAGACTTAACAAGTAAACTGAACTTTATATTCCTTTGCTTCTTCCAAACTGTCAAATTTATTCAAACTTCAGTTGTGACATTTATTGGATTTTTAAAAACAATCCACAGCTTCTTACTTAAACATGACTTTCTGTTAAAAAGTTATGAGTATTTCTTCCGTAGAGGATGGATATTATGCTCTTAAACCTCAAATTAAAAAAGAAAATGGTGCTTGGCTTCTATTTTCCTTTCAGCTCCATTTACATCATGAGGGTTGTATTCATATGTACTATTGAAAATAATAATATAGGAAACAAATTTATTTAAATATGGCTTTTGTATTACTTGCATCTCTCGGCTCCCCCCTTCTGGTCAAACATGTAGAAAATGCATCTGGTTGAAAGACTTAATCAATTACTAGATTTTTGAACAAGTTGTAGCTACAAATTTTTCTTCTTTTACCTTTGTAAGGGTCTTAATTATGTAGTCTGTCTTAGATGAAAGTGTGGCATGTCTTTTTATTTATACATATATTTTTATTCTTTGATATTAATAGTTCAGAATTGCTGCTTTAAAAAGCCTTCAAAACATAGACATAGATAAGACATAGATTAAAAGAAAGCTATTATGATCATAAAGCTGTAAAATATAACAGGGGTATAGGACTCACAATGAATTTCTAGAAGTTACAGAGCTTGAATGCTTTATAAAGACAGTCTTGTAAGTTGAACTTGTATGGAGAGCATTTTTATTGAAAAGGGAGTAGTTCACTGTTATGTTTTATCTGTTTTGTCTGGAGTAACAGAAAGTGTATGATACTCTGGCTTAAAGAAATTTTACTTATAAGTGAGAAAATTATATAATATATATATTCAAAAGAAACATATGAAGATTTCACATAAAATGATTATTTCACAGTTTTCTGGGATGCTGTCTTCAACAGAAAATTGAAGCTCAAAAATAACATTAAATAGTACAGAGCTATCTAATCATAATCTTGATGACATAACTGGTACTAGACTAGCCCAGCCATGTTTATAACTATAAAACTTACAAAATAAATAAAATAACTCTTCCGTTATTAAAAACAAGTAGCACTGGACTTTTTTTAAATTTTATTTTATTTTATTTTTTAACTTTACAATATTGTATTGGTTTTGCCATATATCAAAATGAATCTGCCACAGGTATACATGTGTTCCCCATTCTGAACCCTCCTCTCTCCTCCCTCCCCATACCATCCCTCTGGGTCGTCCCAGTGCACTTTTGAACAAGTAAGCAACATACTTTTCTAACTAGAGTCTGTCTTGGGACTGCTGTGTAGATAGGGAAAGTCCAAGAACAACCCAGATTTGCTGAGCTGTGGTGATAGTCTACTGAGGTGGTTAAAAATTTCATAGCAGTGAAATAAAGAAGATGAAGCTGTGCAGAGATGGAGCTCTTTAAATGATTTTTCTGAATCTTGTTTCAATACTAAGCTGTACATGTGCAAGACAAGAAGCCACAGATACGTAAATGACAGCTGCCATTAAACAAAAACAGGAAACTATGATTTGAATAACTAATAGTTTCACAGGGCTGTGAAGGATTTATTTATTTATTTTAGCAGAATGTTCATTTTATGCTAGAATGAACATATGTTTGGGCTTCCCAGGTAGTAAAGAATCTGCCTACTGATGCAGAAGATGCAAGAGAAGTGAATACAATCTCTGGGTCAGGAAGATCCCCTGGAGAAAGAAATGGCAGCCTACTCCAGGATTCTTGCCCAGGCAATCCAATGGACAGAGGAGCCTGGCAGGCTACAGTCTGCCTGGCAGGGTCACAAAAAGTCAGAGATAACTGAGCTCGCACATACTGCATTGTCTGATGTTTGATTAACCCAAGTATTCAGTAGTGATTACAGAAATGCAGAAAAAGTTGGTCTACTTAAAATCTTTAAAATAATCTCAAAAGAGTTAAGTTGACAAAGATATAAATTAAGTACTTGCTTGAACAAAGCACAATATCATTAAAATGATGACAATATCCAATGAGTTAATAAATAATACAGTATGTCCACTACCTAATCAAAAATGGCTAGATAGGAAAAAAGCAAAAAATGTGACCCATGGTTGGGAAAAAAATCAGTCAATTAAAACAAATCATGAAATTGCAGAGATAATGAAATTATTGTTTAAAACAGCTATAACAAATATATTCAAATAGTTAAAAGAAATTAAAAAATCAGTGATATAAATGGAAGATGTGAAAATAACAAAATGAAATACCTAGTACTCAGAAATACAATATTGGAAGTGAAAAAAAAAAAAAGATAAGATAGGCCTAACAGTAGTTGTCTCTCTTGCAAAAATAAAATAGTGAGCTTGAAGATAGAATGTATCTAAGTAGATTGTACCATGCAGATTCTCCAAAGTAGACTCTACCCAAAACAAAGCACATAGAGAATGAAAGGCAGAGAAATATGAAGAGAAACACAATGTAATGTACGTAGTATCAAACATTAACTTAATCATAGGTGAAGTGCTTGACCAAGCATGGAGGAAGATTAGAGCAGAAAAATATTTATAGATAAGGTCTGAATTTCCCAAATTTGATAAAAATGCAAACCCAAGAGTTATTAAAGTTATATTAATGAAGATAGTATTCCTTTAGTATAATGATAAGACAAATCAATGAAAGTCAATTGGTAGTAATAAACCATATTTTTAACATTAGTTAATTTCAATCAAACAAGTCAAAGCAAAGAGGTTAAGTTTACAAAATGGACTTTCTGTTCCTCAAGACTCCAAAAAAGAAATAAATGAGCAAGCCATAAACTTAGGAAAATATGTGTAATATTGGTATTGTTGTTATTTGTTGCTGCTTTAGTCACTAAGTCCTGTCTGATTCCTTGCAATCTCTATGGACTGTAGTCTGCCAGCCTCCTCTATCTAAGGACTTCTCCAACCAAGAATAGTGGAGTAGATTGCCATTTCCTTCTCCAGGGGATCTTGTTGACCCAGGGATCAAACCTGCATCTCCTGCATTGGCAGGTGTATTCTTTACCACTGAGCCATCAGGGAAGCCCCAATATATATATTAGACAAGGTATTTCTATCCACAATATATGAACAATATTTAGAAGGCAATACTGCTTAGACAACCTAATTTAAAAATGGACAAAGGAGTTAAATAGACATTGTACATGAAAAAGTATTCAATATCCCATATCATCAGCAAATGCATGTTAAAACTACATGAAATACCTGCGAACATTGCTAAAATTGAAAAGATTAACAATACCACATGTTGGCACCTGTAAAGCACAACTAGAATTCTCATGTAATTCTAATGGAAATAAACAAATGTACAATTTCTTTCAAAATCATTCTGACAATTTTTCTGTAAAGTTGCACATACACCTTCCTTACGACACAACAATTTATCTTCTAGAATTTTACCCGCAAGAAATGAAAACACATTTTCACACAAAAAAATTCTTGTACAAGGATGAGCATATAAGCTTTATTCATAATAGCTAGCACTGGAGACAACACAAATGTGTATCAAAATGAGAATGGAGGAAAAAAAATGTGTGTGTGTGTGTATATATATATATATATACACACAGAGAGTGGATTATTCAATAGTAAAATTTTATTTATATACACACCATGTATGGATGGAACTCAGAAACCTGCTGAGTGAAAGTAACCAGACAAAAAATAATATGTGATATTGTGATTTATAATGAGAAATATATATTTGGTCTTTTCCTTGTATCTGGCACAAAAATCCTAGAACTCTTGGAATTTCTTGAGTGATGAAAACTATGAAAGTTTATTTTTTATGTTAATGACATGCATTTAGAAAGCACCTAAGGATGAGGGCAGGTTGCAGAGACAGCCAACCCTCTGGTTAGAGGATTTGAGCTTCCAGTTTCACCCACTGACCTGCTGAGGAGGAGAGAGGAGCTACAGATTGAGTTCAATCTCAATGGGCAATGATTTAATCATCCATGCCTATGAATAAAAGCTCCATAAAATAAATAAATAAATAAATAAACACAAAAGAAGGAGCTCAGAGAGCTTCCAGGTTGATGAACACATGAAGATACAGGGCATGTGGTTTGACTGGAGAGAATCCTTTCCCCATACCGTGCCCTTTGCATTTCTTCCATCTGGCTGTTCCTGAGTTATATATTTTCATAACAAACCAGTGATCTAGCGATGCATTTCCTGAGTTCAATGATCCACCCAACAAATTAAGCAAACCCAAGGAGGGAATCATGGGAACCTCTGATCTATATCCAGTTGTTGACTTAGAAGCACAGGTTACAACCCAGGCTTGTAACCAGAGTTTGAAATGGTTAGGCTGGACAGCCTTGTAGGACTTAGTTCTCAATCTGTGGAATCTGGTCCTGTTTTTGAGTAGATGGTGTCCAAATTGAATTAAATTGTAGGACATTCTTTTGGTATCCCCAGAATTATTTATCACTGGCATGTGGCCACCCCTCCACACACGTTGAACTGGTTTCAGAACACCAAAGGAGTACACACTGTATGATTTTACTCACTTGAAGTTCTAGAATAATAATAATAATAAAGAAAATCCCATGCTTAAAGAAATTAAAGCAGTGGTGGCTCTGTTGAGGGAGCTGGGAAAGTGAGTAGAATTTTTTGGCAAGGCTCTTGAATGATCATTTTTGAAGTCTAATGAAATTGTTCTTTATCTTAACTGAGTTGAGAAACATAAGGGTATATGGTGGTGGTGGTGGTGGTTTAGTTGTTAACTGTGTTCAACTGTCATCTCCTGTGACCCTAAGAACTGTAGCTGCCAGGCTCCTCTGTTCATGGGATTTTCCAGGCAAGAATACTGGAGTGGGTTGCCATTTCCTTCTCCAAGGGTTCCTCCCAACTCAGGGATCAAATCCATGTCTCCTGCATTGCAGGTGGATTCTTTACAGCTGAACCACCAGGAAAACACCAATGAATATAATACAATTGCCAAAAATCACAGAGCATTTCATTTATGTAAATAATTTCTCAAGTAACAACAACAATGCCATCTTGTTATCCCTAAAATTCCTATTAAATATACTCCTACCACTCATATAAGTTAAAATTTAAAGTATCAATACATTCCATGCATATATGGAATTATCTGTTGAAATAATAAATGATAAGTATAAAAAGATACATAGATAAAGATAGATAAAGTGATTTAATGAAGAAGTATTGACTCTGGTGTATCACCCAGTATAATTTTCTGTAAACTATTTTATAATTATTTTATTCTATACTGAGCTGGCATATACCACTAGCATATGGTGCTAGTGGTAAACGACCCACTTGTCAATGCAGGAGATGCAGGAGACCTGGGTTTGATGCCTCTGTGCAGAAGATCTCCTGGAGGCAGAAATGGCAACTCAGGTCAGTATTCTTGCCTGGAGAATCCCATGTATAGAGGAGCCTGGCGGGTTACAGTCATGGGGTGGCAAAGAGTCAGACACGACTGAGCGACTAATACTTTCATTTTCATACTGTGCATACACTTGTATCAATAATTCTATTAGAGCTAATACTCCATCCTCTATTTCTCTGAACTAATCTGTGGCCCCATAGGTGAAAAATACTCTGAAGGGAAAAATCTTTCTAAAAATCTATAAAAAGAGTATAAAATTATGTTCCTATAGCCTAACTGAACTGCATATTCTATGATTAACCCTTTGTAGTTTTTAAGATACCTCTAGAACATTAAAACGGAGAAGGCAATGGCACCCCACTCCAGTACTCTTGCCTGGAAAATCCCATGGATGGAGGAGCCTGGTAGGCTTCAGTCCATGGGGTCCCTAAGAGTCGGACACGACTGAGCGACTTCATTTTCACTTTTCATGCATTGGAGAAGGAAATGGCAACCCACTCCAGTGTTCTTGCCTGGAGAATCCCAGGGATGGGGGAGCCTGGTGGGCTGACGTCTGTAGGGTCGCACAGAGTCTGACACGACTGAAGTGACTTAACAGCAGCAGCAGAGCATTAAAAAATATAAGATAATCTTTTTTTTTTTTTTTCCTGAAGCAAGATTCCATGAGCCTAAACTTTCCATAGAAATAAGGTATCTTAGAGGACACGACTGAGCGACTTCACTTTCACTTTTCATGCATTGGAGAAGGAAATGGCAACCCACTCCAGTGTTCTTGCCTGGAGAATCCCAGGGACGGGGGAGCTTAGTGGCCTGCCGTCTATGGGGTCGCACAGAGTCGGACACGACTGAAGCGACTTAGCAGCAGCAGCAGAGGAAAAAAGAATTGTGCTAAAAATATTCAGAAAGAAATATTAAGCATAAATAAGCAAGTTAATGTACCAAGGAAACATAACCTACTGCAAAGTTTAAATTGTATTTTTCAAGATCCAAGAAAAACAACAGAATTAAGCTAAAAAATATTTTCCAATGAAAGACCCAAATATTTACTTTTCTTGTACATGTAAACTTGAGATCATAAAATGAATATCATTTCAACTTTTCTAGTTATTATTAAATTTTTGCCTTCTAATATTAGCAATGTTATGTTACCTTTTAATGTGTAGAGGCTTATTATTTGTACATTTGCCTCAAATATGATTTTTTATTCAAAGAAACACTTTGTCATATTAATTTCATTATGCTTCTCTAGCTCATTTTGCTCTACAGAAGTTGTTAAAAAATAATGTATGTTAAAAAAGTTGGTACAGGTAAAATGTGTTAAAATATGTTAAGATAAAGGATATATATAGTTAATTAACTTGTATCATGAAAATGTTTGTTGAACAGTAATTCTGTTATTAAATACTTATGTGCCTGGGTGTAGTGTATTCTTGTAGTTGTTTTATTTTGTGTAAAGAAATTTATTAAATTTGAAGTTTTGTTTAAAATACCATTGCATATAAAATTATAAATTTCCATATTCTGCCCTAAAAATTTAAATTGAATGAACCTCTGAATTTACTAATCTAGTATGAAATAATTCCTAAATACTTGTTACTAACTTTTTGATGAAATCCATATAGTTACAATGGTTTTTGCAAAAAGCTAAATGCTAAAATTATTCCAGAAAACATTTTTCTATGTCATTACTTCATCTCTATTAATATTAGACATAGTAATATACATGTATTGATAAATATTTAATGTTTGATGTTAGTAATCATATTAAAAATTGAATCATTAAACTTTTTAATGTGTATATATATATAGATTTATGCACATATATATACAAGGTTCAATATATATATATATATACCAATTTGATAGAATTAATATGAATTGTTTATTAATTTGATTAAAAAAGTATTTACAAGAAAATCTTATTAACCTTGTGCTCATAATCTGAATCCTCACCAATCATCATCCACTAAACAAAAATTTTAAAAAGAATTATTTCCAAATTATGAGGTAGTTACCTGGTACCATTAAACTGCTGCTGCTGCTAAGTCGCTTCAGTCGTGTTCGACTCTGTATGACCCCATAGACAGAAGCCCACCAGGCTCCCCCATCCCTGGGATTCTCCAGGCAAGAACACTGGAGTGGGTTGCCATTTCCTTCTCCAATGCATGAAAGTGAAAAGTGAAAGGGAAGTCCTTCAGTCGTGTCCGACTCCCAGCGACCCCATGGACTACAGCCTACCAGGCTCCTCCATCCATGGGATTTTCCAGGCAAGAGTACTGGAGTGGGGTGCCATTGCCTTCTGTGACCATTAAATTAGCAAAATAAAAAAGGCTAAAGCCAACAAAAGCAAGGTAATGGAGTACACATTGTACTTTTTAAGACTGCATCATATTCCACTGTTTTCCTGCTTTTTGCACTAGGTTCTTTTCCTATTGCCCCATTCTTCTCTTCTCAGTGATCAAAAAGAATAATTTTGGAAAAGAGATCAGAAGTAGGTGACAGCAGAATTTTCATTTGAGATAGAAGTTTCAGAAAATTGTTAGTGCTGATACTTTTCTCTGCCTCTTTCTTTCTTATGGTGTTGCTTCTAAAGTGGCTTGAAATGAATTTAAAATGGCTATTTTTAAATTCCCAGGCTAGTGAATAATGAAATAACAATTATAACTTGGAATCATCTTGATAGATCCTTTTACTGGGTAAGTATGAATGTATTATGGGCTTCCTTGGTAGCTCAGTTAGTTAAGAATCCACCTGCAATGCAGGAGACCCCCGTTCAATTCCTGGGTTGGGAAGAGCCTCTGGAGAAGGGATCTGGAGAAGATCCTCTGGAGAAGGGCTACCCACTCCAGTATTCTCTCAGATTCCCTGGTAGCTCAGATGGTAAAGATTCTTGCCCCAATGCAGGAGACCTGGGTTCGATCCCTGGGTTTGGAAGATCCCCTGTAAGAGAGCATGGCAATCCATTCCAGTACTCTTGGCTGGAGAATCCCCATAGATAGAGGAGCCTGGTGGGCTAAAAACCATGGGATCACAGAGTTGGACATGACTGAGTGACTAAGCACAGCACATGAATGTATTATATGTAATTTATTCTATTAAAGGCTATATTTCATTATTATATATTAAAATTGCATTACAGTGGCAAATAATGATTGCAAGTTTTAGTTGCCAAATAACTTCCTGAATAGGTAAAATAGCTCCAATCGCAGCCCTTTCATGCTATTTTAGAAAGTTATCTCTGAATTCTTGCCGTTTTTCTCTGTTTCTTTTTCCTGCCTGCCTCCTGTACTCTGAGTGCCAGTGATTAGCTGACATATTTGGAAGCTTGGGGGATCAGGAAAAGGAATCCACATTTCCATTATCACAGTCACCAAAATGGATGCGACCACTGTCCCTCCATCCACAACCAAAAATCATTGAAATAAACGTCATCTCTCCCTGAAATGGTAGCTGATTTTAATATATTAAGTGGTACAATTAAAATATGTCTCAAAATACATTGACAGCAGAGAAAATTACATGAAAATGGGGAATCAGAAGGATGCAGAGCTGTAATATGGACAAACGAGATGATAAGAGCAACAGTACATAGGCAAGAAACCAAACAGAATGTGCAAATTTTTGTATGATTAGATCCTAAACTGAGCCAGAGATGATGAGGCAGGACTAGAAAAAAACTGCATCATTGATGGTTCTAAAAATAGGAAGAGTTTGTAACTATATCCCTATTAATTGAACAAATATCACTCAATTACTATATTATTAAAGCAACATCAAAGTAGATTTCACAAACAGAGATTCAAATAAATTAAATGATGAACCACAGTTACTTATGGGAATTCACCTAACTGTGAGTCATAGGAAGGCAGTTCCATAACAAGGTATCCTGCTTAGGATATTCTTGCCGTATTTTAATTTTTAAGTACTAATTTATTTTTTAAGTAATGTAAGATCATAGAATACATGAGAGCACGTCTTTTTAAAACTAAAAATCTCCCTTTTTCTTGCTACAAAGTCATTTATTTAGATGTCAGTGTAACCAATGATTCAATAATTTGCTATGTATATAAATATTCACTTCTAAAATACTATGGTTCACTTTATTTTAAATTTCATATCCACAGTTTCAAACTAATTTTCAAAATAAAAATTCTCTATATTTTCATTTGGATTTAAAATTTCTTTGTCTTTTGTTCAATTCTTAAAATATGTGTATACTTTAAGAATATAGGTCCCTGAAAACAGTTCCTGTGTCTATATATAGCTGTATATTTCCAGCTGTTTTATAAAGTATGTCTATTTTTCAATACACATAAGAATTAATTCTTTATGCCACTGTTATTCATGGGTTTTCACATAGCCACTACAAACCCTAAAATAAAAAGAATTACCTGCTGTGAAATAGAGACACAAAATCTGTTAACCAAGAGTTATCGAAAAGCTCTTTTCTTCTAAGCAATATATTCTTGGCATAATTACCTTTGCTACATCAACCAGACAAACTTAGAATTTTAATCTTTATGAGAGAAGTAAAATAAAACATGAATCTTTGTAAATAATAAAGCCAATTTTACTCTTATAAAAATATACTATAATCTAATTTCTTCTAGTAGGAAGACATAACTAGGGTGAAGACACTGAAGATAAATATTATTAAACTAAAGCCAGACATGGAAGTTTTGAAAATAACATAATATTTAATTATTTAGAAACATAATCAACATTAAAAATAATCTCCTGCCAAATAAAGATGAAAATGTTGAGTTAGAAGCTGTTATTACTTGCCTCCAAAAAAAATATCTCCAGGGCTGAAAATCAGATGGGAAAGAGAAAATGCAAAGTAAGCATGCAACAAAGGAAAGGTTCTATACATTTTATGACAAGAATATCAAAAGTGGTTTGATCAGGAAACTGGGAATTTCACTTTAAGATTTCAAATGGACTTGCTATTTTGAAAAAAAAAAATTTTTTTAATTTGTATAAAATATATTCTGAATACATTGCAACCAATATTCTATTAAATGTATAGCTAAACAAAAAAAAGGAAAAAGTGTGAGGACATTCCCAGAATGCAAAAATTTAGAAGTGTTTGGAAATAGTGTTAATTGAGTATTCACACTCCAAGTGCATTTGCCAATATCAGAAATCTTGATACTTGAGGTTAAATGTAGATGTTGGAGAGAGGAGAAATGCATAGGTTCCATTAAGGAGGAGAATTGTGCTACTACAGAGAAACAGTACCCTCAAAGTATATACCCTGGGTGTGTAGGCAAGCTAGGCGAAAGTTGCCTGACAGCAAAATGAGAACCCTGTAAACTGATCATATGGTCAAAAGATCAGATTCTGGTTATCAGGAGACTGGAATTCCCTGCCCACCATCCATAAGGTCGCATTCAGGGCTTTATGAGCCTCTTTTCAAGTCCCATCCTCTCAAGTCAGAACATACCATTTAGGCTTCAGGCTTGGCCAAGGAGATGCAGGCTGTTTGCCAGGCCTGGAAGTGGGATGGGGTTTATGGACTGGAGACAAATGTGCTACAAAGTTTTGTTAACTATATGATGATGTGCAGGGTCCATGTTCCAACCCACAGCTGTGGATTGGAAGAGAAAACTGAACTGCAGGCCAGAGAGTTAACATTTTTTTCTCTAACTCTTGACATAAATGTGGGAGAGGCACCAGGTCTCAGGAGTTATTCCAGTTTGTAAAATAAATAGCCCTTTTAGAAATTTATCATCAGAAGCCTCTTCTCACAGATGCAAATTTACACTCCATGAGTGGTCTAAGAAACACCCAGATGAGCAATAATCTTTAAGTGGTCTCACGTTTATGATGACTGGAAATGAGTAGACAAAGCAAAAGTAATTTCTGGAAAAATGCGACTCCCTCCTCCCCACTAATCAAAAGATGAGCAAGTCCTCCTCTCAAATCAGAAGAATTTTATGTTATAGTTTCCAAAAGTAAGATTAAACTTAAAGAATTACTTCTTAATGTCCTACTGCATATATATGCTACTCCCTTTGGCCCTCTAACTCAGATTTTGGCAAACTGAAGCCTTGCATCCTTGTTTCCTGCTGTACAATCTGCAGGCTGATAAGTCTTTATGTTTTTTAAATGTTTTAAAATGATCAAAGGAAGAATGATATTTTGTGACTTGAAAATTATATGAAATTCATTTAAGTATTTATGTATAATGTTTTATTAGCATGCATCTCCTCTCATTTGCTGATGTATTTATTGCTTGTGACTGTTTTTGTGCTACAACACCAAAGTCTGAGAATCAAAATTGTCTACCCCACACCTAGCCTAGACAGGAGAATGTAAATGAAACTTTATTTCTACATTGACATGAGTTTTCTCACCCACTTTTTTCATTAGCATAATTTTGCTTTTTCCAAAACACTTCTGCTCAGGCAAATGGGTTGGCCATTATGGGATTTAAAAAATCCATCTACTTTTTAACAGAAAGCATCAGCAAAGTGTGCACCCTGAGATTCTTTGAGTTCTTTAACTCAAGTCATCACCCTGCTTGTTTTCCCTAATCAGCGACCTTTATCCTTTCCCAGTTCTATTGTAATCAAGGTCTCACAGTGAAAGACCTATCCATACTCAAATTTCCATTTATCAACAAATTTAGACCATCTGAAATGCTGCCAAAGCCTTGCGGAGGTGGTGTTCTCTCTCACTGTGGTAAGCAATAAACTCAGCTTTGCCTTATCAACAGATTGTGTTGGTAATACTTAGAGAGACAGCTTTCAACAATTTAGTAGTTGCCACATAGACCATATGGCACACATAGTCTAAAAAATGCACTAGCTGTCCCTTTGCACAAAAAGTTTTTCAACCTCTGTTCTATGAGTAATAGCAGTTCCATTGTAGTAAAAATGTCAAATTGAAATTATTTTCAAAGGCGTATTATTGGTGTGTTTCCTTCAGATTACAAAAGTTCCCTTTCTTGTGGATTACAAAACTATTGCTGGAAAGGTGATGAAGCATATGATCGTGAATTATACTCATATATAATAGAGAATCTCAAAGTCTGATGTTAAAATTAAGGTAAAGAAGCCACCTGACTTTTCTCTGGTCATTTTTTTTTCCTTATTTTTCTCATATGAAGAATTTTTAGTAATGGTGAGGATTATATTTCTACAAGTTTCAAGAGTGTGATATCATTTCCTGTCAAATTTGGTGCCATTTTAATAAAATTTGGAGCAGCATGAATATAAAACGTAATGGAGTGTGTTACAGAACAAGGATGAGGTGTGCACAAAGTCCCTAGATATCTTACTTTTACTTCCTTCTGTGGGGATATATTGAGATCACCAGGACTAGAACAGGCTATTTATTCAAACCAGGCTATAGCAAGGGAGTCAACCTCTGTTATTTGCATTTGGATGAGACTTAAAGACTGTCAGGAGAGTGGAAAAGCTTTATAGGGAACAAAAAGGACGGCTTCAGGTAGGTTCTGCTTGTAAACCATTGGCAAGGGGAAGCTAGATTTGAACTAATTAGAAGTGGGGAACCTTCTACAACTGGTTTGAGAAATAGATTTGTCTTTCTCTGATTGGGTCCTGAGTTGCAAGCCGTGTCAGGCAATAAGAACATTAACAAGTATTGAGTGCATTCTGACTATTCTGGGCCTATTTCCACCAAGGTGGTAGTTTGGCTTCCCCAACTGGTTGCTGTGGAGGTTGTAGTCAGAGTACTATTTTCATAAATGTTCTGGACAATGCCCATTTGTACATTCAAATTCTCACTGCTCTTGTTCTCTTCTACACTAGAAAGGAATTCCATAGCAAATTCAACACTGAACCATTTCTATTTTTTTCAAAAATTTTCACTTTCATTTCTTCAGTTTTCATTTCAGGACTATACCTGCAGGTTCATTGTCCAGGTTCTCTTAGCTCTCCCACTCTCAAAACAAAAAAGTTGCATTTGCCTATTTTTTTCCTGCACACCTGATTTACATATTTATACTGTTTTCTATGCCTACTTCTCAGTGCAAAGGTTAGGAGAGTAAGAACCAATTCACACTCTGTTTTATGTTAATCTATTGTAGTCCCTGAACTTAGAGTAAAACGTTATGCTATATTTTATTTAGTATTCTAGAGATGGTTCAAAACCAGTTGGTTGATGAAGGTATCCAAGATTATCTAAGAGAAATATTCTGAATTATCTAAGAGAAAACTTGGGGAGAAAATAAAGCTTTTTGTATTGTGTAAAGATAAGACTTCAAAAGGGATAAAATTCTTAATTGCCTTCTGTAAGTGTACTCAGATAAGGATATAACATGACATTAAGTATTCTGAAAGAGAAAAATAAATACTTAGGGAAAAAACCTTCCCCAATGCCTTGAAAAAAACAAAAATTAGTTAAAACCCTAACACCCTTAGAAGAGTTCCAGTTCCTGAGCCCTTCACTAGGTCACATAGGGAACTTATAATTACTGAAAATCCTAAAGAAAGAAAGAAAGAAAGAAAGTGTTTATCTGAACTCTGACAACACAGTATATTTTACTATTTTGATTTATGGGAAAAAAGTAATTATATTTCTTTTTTTAGAAAGCTAAATTGTCAGTATGGAGCAAAAAAGAAACATTTATATGTAAGGGTTTATACACATATATAATAGTACTATTAGAATTAGATTGGAAATATCATTATGAATACAGGCATTTATAAAACCTGTCAGTTAAAATTATACATTTGCTATCTCTCTCCACAGAAATCTCTTGGTAGTAAACCCATACAATGCACCCTAATGCATAACTTCTGGTCTCCAATCCTATTTTTCCACCCAAAGGAACCAGAGTTCCTTGAAGTAAAAGATGTCTAATTCAGTCTCTAGGTTCAAAAGGTAAAGATGAGCCCATAACACTTTGTGGCACCATAAAGCAATGAAGCTTTCAAAGATTAATGGAGTCATGTTGGAAGAACACAGGAGTCATTAAAAAGGGAGTTCCCACTGGCCAAACGAGATAATCTGAACATCCAAAGAAGACTGCTGGGAGAAGTTGACTGGCATACAATAAATCTGAAAAACCATAAGTACATAAATACCCAAACAGGTTAAGAAAATCTTTTAAAAGAATGTGTTTCTGATGAGTTGTTTAATAATTCCAGTATCCTAAGCTCATTACTCTATCAAAGAAGAGAGAAACTAAATATAGTTAAATCAGCCATTTCTTGAATTAAGAAATTGTTACTAGAATGACCCCAAATGTGGCTATCTCAAGTCAATCAAAAATGTCAAAACTTCAATGTCAAAACCTCAATTTGATATAATTTTGAGTTATTTGATGCTAGTAATAAAAAATATTTAATATTTCACTGATCCTAGTGCTTTAATTTTTTTTTTTCCTTAGAACCTCATCAAGTTCTAGAGTTAGAAAGAGAAAGACTTATGAACTAACCCATGTGGGCAAGTAGACAATAGTTTATTAGATAAAGAATTAGGTACTGTTTATAACTTGACTTTGGGAAAATTGTCTAAGATAGTCATCATTCACCTATTGAAATTAGATAATCAAAAATAACAACAAAATATAAGATTCAAGAAATCCCATCTTCTACACAAATAGGATATCAGCAGTTTTCCTACTAGTAGTAGATAAAGGCAATTGCCAAAAAAGAAATGAGAAAGAAGGCTACATTCTCATTTAACTAAAAGCCTCTCCAATTGTCACAATAAATATAGGCTGCAGATACAAAGATAAAGAGAGACAATCCCCACAATAAGCTAAACCCCTTTTCAGACCATTACCACCCAATACGCAAGATCACAGTTCTCTATTCTTCAAACAGTCCCTTAAATATCAGCTGCCAGGCTGCCAACACTGGAGGAGATTCGTTTATATAAAACAACCATGGAGAAAGAACTGCCTGGAACAGACACATCAACACCGTCATCAAAACAAGGTAAGCCTGCCTCAGCAAATCACAGAGTGCACAGTAATCCATGAAAGCCTGAAAGAAATGCTATTTTCACAGCTCTCTCACAGCTAAACTAGAAAATAAAAAAAGGATGTGTGTGTGCTAAATTGCTTCAGTCGTGTAGACTCTTTGTGACCGTATGGAAATAGCCTCCAGGCTCTTCTGTCCATGGGATTTTGCAGGCAAGAATACTGGAATGTGTTGTCAGTGCCCTCCTCCAGGGGCTCTTCCTCACCCAGGGATCCAACCCTTGTCCCCTTCTTCTGCTGCATTGCAGGCTGCTTCTTTACCACTAGAGCCACCTGGGAAGCCCCAAAGAATACCTCATAGAATTTGCAATTGACTGATTAAAACTACAACACAGTCTGGAACAAAACAACAAGGAGATGCACATACACATCTTCAGGATTAGTTTTAGGAACCAAGAAGTCACTGGGATGACGCTAATAGCAGCATGGTTTTTTCTCTGCATTACTTAGGATGGCAGTTTTCTGGTATGTGGTAGAAAGATTTGTTTTCACTACCAATCATCTTTTCTATCTCCTTTAGATATCTCTTCTAGTGATGGTGGATAATAACAGTCCTCAGACAGGCATTGCCATGGTCTAATATAGATAAATAGCTGTAAATGTGTGGATATTTACATACACACATGTGAGGAATGTTGAGGAAAACCAGTACCCTTCCTAACAGAAAAATGTTTATGTGTTTAAAATTAATAAGCTCAATTGAAAATAAGCAAACAAAATTGAACACTTTATCCCATCCAGGTCATACTACTTAACTTTTTGAACAGATAGTATAACTCTTTTTCTTTGCAAAATATGCATTTATTTTCAGATGTATAAATTTACTCTCCATGGTTTAAAATAATTTTAAAAGTTTGTTTACTTGTATGTCCAAAAATCTCCCTCTTTTGTGAAACCCAAAGCAACTTCTGGGAATGTAAATTGAGGGTGGAGATATAAAAGTCCCAGGTTGTAATAATAAATCAAAAAGAACCCAATGTGTTTAAAATCAAGGTGAAGGACACTGATTTCTCCCTGAATGCACCTCTCATTTCTTCCTACTGTTAGACTTTTAGTAAATAACTTGAGTCATATTATTAATAAAAGATAATAATTATCCATATGCATTCTTATTAATACAACCCTTCATATAGACACCACAATATTTTCAGAAAGACTGGCAAAATATGGCTTAGAATCTAAAAATAGACAATAAACAAAGAAAGAAACTACCATGAACAAAAGTTAACAGATAGAAAGAGACTCCTAAGAAATTTACATATTGAAATTAGAAAGGCTCAAGATGCATATTAGATGCATAAGAAGAAAGAATAATTGAGGTGAAGATTTCAATGGTTGCGTATGCTTATTTTGGAACTGCACTTTAACAAAAATTAGGATTAAACATAAGATGGGTCAACAAAAATCATTTATTCTATACACACATACACACACAAGAATGAAGGGAGGGAAAGAGGAGAAAGATTTATCCAACTGAAGTATAATACACATAAAATGTATGTTTACTGTATATTATAATAGATTATATTGTTTTATTATTATTTTAGTGCAAGAAAAAATTGTTTGTGATTTCATAAATTTATCTTGCAATCTGATATCAGTTTTCACCCTCATCCGGAAAACACTTTTTGTGAAATTTCAAATTTTGAACCATATATAGAAATAATCTATTTTTGATGTGAACAAATTTATAATCAAATCCCAGAAGCACCTTTTCAGTAAGAATGTCCATTCTGATTATATATATAGTACTTTGCAAGGTAAAGGATTAATATTTTAAAATTAACTGATATGCTTAGTACAGAAAAATATAACAAACAAATATAAATACTCAATAATTAGATGATAGCAAGAATATACATTTAAACTTTCAAATTTATCTAATTATATGTGAAATAAAAATAGAAACAAATCAGAACCTCTAAGAGGAGATGAACATTTCCAAATCTGGCTGGTGTGGCAGAGATTGCTATTGTCCTCCCATATTTATTTCCACTTTTATGAATGTAGTTCAACCTTAGGGCTTCATTGTGAATATGCTCAGGCCTTATAAAAATTAATATCCAGACTTTCAAGAAGCTAAGTTTTACCATTTGACTAAGACCTGGTCAATAGCATATAAATGGGTATAGTGCTTGTTAGATTTGTATTGCATCAGAATGTGGACACTCTACTTCTGCATTTTCCCTCTTCTGGCTAGAATGTGAAAATCTTCAACTATGGGAACAAGGATCACACACAGATATTCCCAAAGAAGGAAAAAGAAGTAGCCAAGACCCCATCAGTTCAGTTCAGTTCAGTTCAGTCGCTCAGTCGTGTCTGACTCTTTGCGACCTCATGAATCCAGCATGCCAGGCCTCCCTGTCTGTCCATCACCAACTCCCAGAGTTCACTCAGACTCACATCCATCAAGTCAGTGATGCCATCCAGCCATCTCATCCTCTGTCATCCCCTTCTCCTCCTGTCCCCAATCCCTCCCAGCATCAGAGTCTTTTCCAATGAGTCAACTCTTCACATGAGGTGGCCAAAGTATTGGAGTTTCAGCTTTAGCCTCATTCCTTCCAAAGAAATCCCAGGGCTGATCTCCTTCAGAATGGACTGGTTGGATCTCCTTGCAGTCCAAGGGACTCTCAAGAGTCTTCTCCAACACCACAGCTCAAAAGCATCAATTCTTCGGTGCTCAGCCTTCTTCACAGTCCAACTCACACATCCATATGTGACCACAGGAAAAACCATAGCCTTGACTAGCCGGACCTTTGTTGGCAAAATGATGTCTCTGCTTTTGAATATGCTATCTAGTTTGGTCATAACTTTCCTTCCAAGGAATAAGCATCTTTTAATTTCATGGCTGCAGTCACCATCTGCAGTGATTTTGGCGCCCCAAAAAATAAAGTCTGACACTGTTTCCACTGTTTCCCCATCTATTTCCCATGAAGTGATGAGACCAGATGCCATGATCTTCGATAGTCCTTTATAAACCACATATATGAAATTTTACATGAAAGAAAAATAAACAATTTTGTGAACATCATTGAAATTTTTTGTTTGGTTTACTAGAGCAGTTTGACTTTACTCTTACATAAAATTTAAACTTGTTAAATTATAGGTACTGCTGTGAGCATGTATTTGTGAACATAGTTTGTGAAAGCAAGCTAATGATCTTTACAGTCAGATGTACTTAAGCAATTAGTATCTTTAAGCCTCACATTTCTCATTTGTTAAAAAAAAAAAAAGGTGTAAGACCATGACATATGTCATGGGATTGTTGTAAAGATTAATGATCTAATCTGTATGCAGGTCAGGAAGCAACAGTTAGAACTGGACATGGAACAACAGACTGGTTCCAAATAGGAAAAGGAGTACATCAAGGCTGTATATTGTCACCCTGCTTATTTAACTTATATGCAGAGTACATCATGAGAAACACTGGACTGGAAGAAACAAGCTGGAATCAAGATTGCCGGGAGAAACATCAATAACCTCAGATATGCAGATGACACCACCCTTATGGCAGAAAGTGAAGAGGATCGAAAAAGCCTCTTGATGAAAGTGAAAGAGGAGAGTGAAAAAGTTGGCTTAAAGCTCAACATTCAGAAAACGAAGATCATGGCATCTGGTCCCATCACTTCATGGCAAATAGATGGGGAAACAGTGGAAACAGTGTCAGACTTTATTTTTCTGGGCTCCAAAATCACTGCAGATGGTGACTGCAGCCATGAAATTAAAAGATGCTTATTCCTTGGAAGGAAATTATGTCCAACCTAGATAGCATATTCAAAAGCAGAGACATTACTTTGCCAACAAAGGTCCTGCTAGTCAAACCCATGGTTTTTCCTGTGGTCACATATGGATGTTGGTCACATATGGATGTATGAGTTGGACTGTGAAGAAGGCTGAGTGCCGAAGAATTGATGCTTTTGAACTGTGGTGTTGGAGAAGACTCTTGAGAGTCCCTTGGACTGCAAGGAGATCCAACCAGTCCATTCTAAAGGAGATCAGCCCTGGGATTTCTTTGGAAGGAATGATGCTAAAGCTGAAACTCCAATACTTTGGCCACCTCATGCGAAGAGTTGACTCATTGGAAAAGACTCTGATGCTGGGAGGAAATGGAGGCAGGAGGAGAAGGGGATGACAGAGGATGAGATGGCTGGATGGCATCACTGACTCGATGGACGTGAGTCTGAGTGACTCCGGGAGTTGGTGATGGACAGGGAGGCCTGGCATGCTTCGATTCATGGGTCACAAAGAGTCGGATGCGACTGAGTGACTGAACTGAACTGAACTGAACTGAATGATCTAATTTGAAAAATTTATTAATAAATTTGTTCACAGTGAATTAACAATAAATGTCATTGTTGTTCAATCACTAAGTCATGTCCGACTCTTTGTGACCACATGGCCTGAGCATACCCAGGTTCCCTGTTATTCACTATCTTCCAAGTTTCCTCAAATTCATGTCTATTGAGCCAGTGATGCCATCTAACCATCTCATTGTCTGTTGCCATCTCTCATTTTGCCTTCAATCTTTCCCATCACCAGGGTCTTTTCCAATGAGTTGGGTCTTCTCCAATGAGTCAGCCCTTTACATCAGGTAGCCAAACTATTGGAGCTTTGGCTGCACCATTAGTCCTTGCAATGAATATTCAGGGTTAATTTCCTTTAGAATTGACTGATTTGGTCACCTTGCTGTCCAAGGTACTCTCAAGAATCTTAACACAGCACCACAATTTGAGAGCCTTCGACCTTCTTTATGGTCCAAATCTCACATCTATACATGACTACTGGAAAAACTATAGCTTTGACTGTAGGGACCTTTGTTGGCAAAGTGATACTTCTGCTTTTTAATATGTTAAGTTGGTCACAGCTTTTCTTCCAAGGACCAAGCATCTTTTAATTTCACGGTTGCAGTCACCTTCGACAGTGAATTTGGAGCCTAAGAAAATAAAATCTGTCACTGCTTCTACTTTTCCACCATCAATAATAAGCTACAATAATCAAAGTTAAATTTAAACATTATTTAAATTGCCTTTGTATTATAAGCATCATGGAATATCTGATTTGTACTACTGCTGCTGCTGCGTCGCTTCAGTCGTGTCCAACTCTGTGCGACCCCAGAGAGGGCAGCCCACCAGGCTTCCCCATCCCTGGGATTCTCCAGGCAAGAACACTGGAGTGGGTTGCCATTTCCTTCTCCAATGCATGAAAGTGAAAAGTGAAAGTGAAGTTGCTCAGTCATGTCCGACTCTCAGCAACCTCATGGACTGCAGCCCACCAGGCTCCTCCGTCTATGGGATTTTCCAGGCAAGAGTAAATAATTAACTTTTAGGGAACTCTCTGGCAGTCTAGCGGAGAAGGCGATGGCACCCCACTCCAGTGCTCTTGCCTGGAAAATCCCATGGACAGAGGAGCCCAGTAGGCCGCCGTCCATGGGGTCGCTCAGAGTCAGACAGGACTGAGCGACTTCACTTTCACTTTTCACCTTCATGCATTGGAGAAGGAAATGGCAACCCACTCCAGTGTTCTTGCCTGGAGAATCCCAGGGACAGGGGAGCCTGGTGGGCTGCCGTCTATGGGGTCGCACAGAGTCAGACACGACTGAAGTGACTTAGCAGCAGCTGCAGCAGCTGCAGTCTAGTGGTTAGGACTCTGTGCTTCCACTGCAGGGGGCATGATTTCAATCTGTCGCCTGAAAACTAAGATCCCATATGCTGTGAAGGGCTTCCCAAGTGGTACAGTGGTAAAACATCCACTTGCAATGCAAAAGGTGCAAGAGATACAGGTTAGATCCCTGGGTTGAGAAGATCCCTTGGAATAGTATGTGGCAATCCACCCCATATTCTTGCCTGAAAAATTCTATGGATAGAGGAGCCTGGTGGGCTACATTCCACCGGGTAGCAAAGAGTTGGACAGACTGAGCATACACACATGCCATGCAGCCTAAACAAAAAAAATTTTAAATAAAATTTTAAATGATACTCAGAAACACTTTTACATCATGATGTTTATCTTCTATTTTTTAATATTTTATTATAATATACATTCTTCCAAAAGTTCAATAATTTTCTTCTCCATATACCTTAAATATTCTTATATTTATTTCAAAATAGTTTTTTTTAATAGCTGTATATTGAATTTATTGCTATAGTAAATATTTGTTTCCTCAGAAGTAAATTAGTAGACTTTTGGACTACCTATTTTTTCAATATTATAAATAATAATTCAGAATACTTTTCTATGTAAATGTATACTCATTCTTAGTTAAGGAAGTATTGTACAAAATAATATAAACATGTGTTTAATTTATAAAGATTTGAATATATATTGTAATAATTTACTCTCAAATTCTTAATCAAGTTACACTTCAGTCATGGTATGAGGATTTTCTTTTCCCTGTATGTAGGCACTAAGAATTATTCTTGAACATTTGATAGACAAATGGATTTTCATTTTAACACAATGAAACTCAAAGGTATACTTTATATAGTTTATTATGGCAGTTAGTAATAGATGAGTAAAATATTCTCAGACTCAGAAAAATGATTCATAATATATGGTTAGTGAATTCCACAGCTTCAAAGGCATAAAACATAAATTGCTGCATCTTTTAATAATCCTTAATCTCTTCAAAATGAATTGCTGCATAACATAGATTAACATAAATTAAATTCTGGCATTAATCTTAGTGGAATTCAAATTCACAATTATCAATATCAAGAAAGTATTTATGAAATAATTAAGAAAATATTTTACCTTGTGATATATTGGTTAGTCTTGTAAGAGCTTTCATTAGTATCTTATGTATCTTTGATATATCATTTTGGCTTCCATTTTTAGTGTTTCAAGAATATTCTTTGAGAAAATGGAATAAAGCACACTTTAGTATGCTATTACACTTTAACTTTTACTAAATATAGTGAGGACTTGACAGAATTTTTTTTGTTTTGGGAAAACATCTTTGTTTATACTTTGAAATAATATGAGTTTTATTTACAGAATAGCAAAATACTAAAGAAGCAAATAACATATAATATGCTTAGTATATTTCAGTGCTTTACTAACCAAAGGAGAAACCCCCAATGGAAATATGTTCTCAAACAGGAAGGAAGTTAGATTAGTGACATGCTAGAATATAAATATAAATAAAATATTTCAATATAGATTCAATTCCATCAGTTTACTCATTATATGCAGCAAACTTTGTGAGTATACCATGTGAAGGTTGTTTGTACACTCCCTGAAATAAGTTTTATTTATCATTTTAAAATTGCTCAGAAGTGCTTTCTCAAGATGCCACAAAGACAAGGCAAACACAATATATGAGTTTGTTAAAATACCCCAGCCTGTAGCAACTTGGCTTATGTTACAACCCTAGCTATAAAAGGAAAATTATCAAAAAGTATTTCTAGTTGCTAAAAACATAGGTAATATTGAGGTTGAGGTGGTAAAGAAACTAGTAGACTCTCTTACGCTGAAGTGTTCCAGAAGAGGAGCCTGAGTTGAAAATGCTAAATGAATTAGTTTATTTGGGGGGGGGGGTGAGGTGTGTGTGAATGGAACATAATTAGGTGCTGAAAAATGACAGGGTGTAAATGAAGTGTATATCATTAAGGTAGATACTATTGTATATGACTGGATCTTAATCCAGAAGAGAAAACTAATCTGAGAGCTGATATAAAACCCCAGATATATTCTGAGATAGAATGAGTTACTTATTCCTTTATTCTTATCAATCTTAGTTGAGGGCTGCTTCAAGGGTATTAATTGTTGAATACTTTCAGTACACCATATGTATCTGAGACATCAAGATAATTTGTAATTCTTCAAAGACTATAATATAAACAACAATGAAAAAGCTAAGTAAACTCTTGGGGGAGTGTGTAATTTCCCCAGTTCTGTCTCGCTACAGCAAAAATTTGAAACGACAGATGAACCAGTGTTACAGCTCTGTGTTACAGCTCAGTTTTATTTGGCAAGCAAAGGAAAATGCATCCTCGAGGTGTGAGGGTGGGCCAACTGAAAAGATGCAAAAAGAAGAGAAGCCCCAGGCTCAATTTTGGTTCCTCTTTTTATATGTTTTTTTCTCCTCCCTCTGAGCCTGCCCTATATAAAGTGGGCTAGCCAGGAGGGCTGTTTGTTTTACCTGAGGTTCTCACTCTGGTCCTTGGACCTCCCATTGTTCTATTTTTATGGACTTTTCCCTTTTTTGTGTTTTCCGTTCAGTTCATTTAAGTCACTCAGTTGAGTCCGACTCTTTGCGACCCTATGGACTGCAGCATGCCAGGCCTCCCTGTCCATCACCAACTCCCAGAGTTTACTCAAACTCATGTCCATTGAGTCGGTGATGCCATCCAACCATCTCATCCTCTGTCATCCCCTTCTTCTCCCACCTTCAGTCTTTCCCAGCATCAGGGTCTTTTCAAATGAGTCAGTTCTTCACATCAGGTGGCCAAAGTATTGGAGTTTCAGCTTCAACATCAGTCCTTCCAATGAATATTCAAGACTGATTTCCTTTAGGATGAACTGGTTGCATCTCCTTGCAGTCCAAGGGACTCTCAAGTATCTTCTTCAACACCACAGTTCAAAAGCATCAATTCTTCAGCGCTCAGCTTTCTATATAGTCCAACTCTAACATCCATATATGACTAATGGAAAAACAGTAGCCTTGACTAGACAGACCTTTGTTGGCAAAGTAATGTCTCTGCTTTTTAATATGCTGTCTAGGTTGGTCATAACTTTTCTTCCAAGGATAAGCATCTTTCAATTTCATGGCTGTAGTCACCAACTGCAGTGATTTTGGAGCCCAAAAAAGTAAAGTCTGTCATTGTTTCCACTTTGTCTTTTAGCTACTGCCATTATGTACTCCTTTTTCCTATTCTAAGTACCTAACAAAACAAGATGGTAGTTATTCCATGTTGATTTCATATACAAAATGCCCTCAAGCACTTATTGCTTCATTCTCCCCTTTTACTTAAAAACTTTTACATAAATATCTTTAACTCCTGTAGGACATAGACTTTGTATTAAGAATATTGATAATATGCAGGCTGACTTTTGGGTAATAAACTGATTACAGTGAGTTTTTCTTTACAGAGATAGAACTAAAGGACTCTGGACTTCAGGAGGAAAAGTATAGGAATACATCACTAACAACATGAGGAGTTAATGCAAGTATGTACAAGAAGGTAAGAGATATCCCTTCTGAGCTACTTCTCCAACTTTGTTCCAAAAAGATTGAATTTGTTCAACTCTTTTACCGTGTTACTCTACTAATTGGCTAATGATGTATACTAGTTATATAGTTTTTATAATTAAAAGACAGTACATTGGGTAGAAATGTGTACAAAAAGAGACCTGTTGGAGTTCTAACTTCTAGTACCTGTGAATCAGATAATATTTGAAAATAAGGTTTTTACAAACATAATCAGATTAAAATGACATACCCCATTAGAATGGGTCCAGATCCAATGCTGCATTTTTTTCTTATAAGAAGGAAATTTGAACACGGGCACAGGCTGGGTCATGAGACCCCACAGGCAAAAATCTGAGGATCTTTATCCTCCACAATCCAAGAATCCAAGGATCTCTATCCTTGGATAGAAGCTGCAGAAGCTGCTTGGACTACAGAAGCTGGGAGGAAGTTCGGATTAGTTACATGCATGGCTTTAGTTAAGGAGAGCTAATAATTATGCAATTGTACCATTATCATATGTACATTGTATGATACCTTTTGGGGAGCAGAATATAGTTTTAATTAAGTAATATATTCAGCTCATGCTGTGATAATGAAATGAATTTAGAAAAATAAAATTCTAATGGAATTTACTTTTAGTATGAATTATCTCATGTAGGTTCCTCTGCTTTAAAGTTTGCAGTAAAATTCTGAAATAGAGCTGCTTTAAGAAATTATCTCTTGGTATCACAATAATAAATATATAAAAGCAATGTTAAACAACTATATAATTCTCAAGGATGATAGTAGTCTATATTTCTCTTCCTCCTCCTTCACTTATTCCTCATCTCCTTTATTGTTACTATTAATATTGTTATTTAACAACACAGATCCTAGCACACTGTTGTGAAACAAAAAATTCTCAAAATGAGTTCACCGATTTATTTACTACATGTCATGACTTTTAACAAAATTATGCATCGAAAGGTTGAATAACATGTTTGATGCACAGTCTGGTTATTTGTTACCAATTTTTAATGATATTATATAAACATTTGTCTCCCTCTAAACAGGTAAACTAATTTATGAACAGATTATTTCTTCAATCCCCAAGTAAAATTACTTTTATCTAAATGTTAATTCAATTTTAGTATTACAGTTTCTCTTCAGATTGGATTTTAAAAGTCTGCACAAAGGTTGTCTTAACAATGAATGGTAAAAGTGAATCCTAAAAGTTATAGCCTAACATTTCTATAATTATTTTTTGATGTATCAATTTATCCAGTTGCTAAAAGCTGCATTGTTATTAAGACCCTGGTATCTTAATAATTCTGTCATAATTTCATTCTTGGAATTTCTTGGATCTATTTCAAAGCCTGAATTACATGAACTATGGAAACACAGTTGAAGGATGGGTATTTAAAATTCCATTTAAGTTGCTCTTTTATAAAACCTAATTTATACAGACTCATGGGGAAAAGTCATAAAAATATCATTGACAGTTTTACTATTTTCAAGTCCTGAGAACTCACACTTTGATTTATCATTTTTTAAAGTGTTGGGTTTATAGATGTGAGCATTTGTTAAAAATATTGTTAACATTTGAAAAGCTTTAATGATTAGGGACAATATTTCACTAATGGTTCAAACTTACAACTATGAACTTAATTTTTTCTATACAAATTTACTAAACATATAACACATTACCAAATACTATGGGATTTCAGATAGTGACTATCAAGACTACTTAAATATCTGTATTTTTTAAAATATATTTCAAGTCATTAATTATATTTCACTATAACTACTGTTTTGAAGTGTTATAAATGTTATTTTATAATAATTTATAATTTAGCTCATCTTCTTGTATTTCTTGGGCAGTATCTTGCTCGCCCCTTGTTAGAACAAGAATGTGTGTCTTAAAGTGAAAAAAAAATAACTGAAAAAACGTGACTTTTATATTGCTAACTGCTAAGTCACGTCAGTCGTGTCCAACTCTATGTGACCCCATAGACGGCAGCCCACCAGTCTCCTCTGTCCCTGGGATTCTACAGGCAAGAACACTGGAGTGGGTTGCCATTTCCTTCTCCAATGCATGAAAGTGGAAAGTGAAAGGGAAGTTGCTCAATCGTGTCCGACTACTAGCGACCCCATGGACTGCAGCCTACCAGGCTCCTACGCCCATGGGATTTTCCAGGCAAGAGTATTGGAGTGGGGTGCCATTGCCTTCTCTGATTTTTGTATTAATATGGTGGAAATGCTTTTCAAAAATTTCATATAAAAACTCTGCTTTCTAAGAGCTTTTTAAAAATAAAGTGATGATTCTTGCCAGAAGTAGAAATCTTTGAAAGACAGTAAGTAGCCAAATTATACTTTTTAACTGATGCACATACACCCACCCATACCCCCACACACACATACACACACACTAGTGGAAATTACAACCTTTGAGTTGTCTAAATTATAATGAGGTGACTAGGAATAAATGGTAGTGAGTTTTTAAAAATTTATTCCCAAACTAGACCTTTAACAAACACTTCTGTGAGAAGTTTTCTGTGTATATGAGATTCTGAAAAATAATGGTGGAAAGCAAAATTAAACTGTACTCAATATTTTTTTTAACTTTTATTCTGTTACCTTTATCTTTGTATCTAATAGTATCAATCATTATCCACCATACATTTGGAGTCTATTCCTCTATTCTCCATTACACTTACTGCATATGCACTAACTACTCTTTATACTTTTCTTTAATATTTTAAAGGACATTTATAGTTTATAAGATTTTCTATTGAATTTCAATACATTGTGGTTTATTTTAATATATAATTTTATATATTGTCATAAGCTAAGAGAGTGTACAAGTGGCACCACTTTAAGCCCTCTATAATTTTTCTGGAGAGACTTATTTTGATTTAGTCAAAGTTAAAAACTAAACACTTAGGTTTGAGATATCGAGTCAGCAAAGACAGACGAGATGTGAAAAAAGAAGAATCAACAGGACCAGTCTTTTCCTTGTCAACAAATATTTCCCATTAAGGGCAAAGACTGTTTTACATTTTCCTGAATTTTGATGAAAAGCTCAAATACCACTTGACTATGATACAAAAAGAAAATAGGCTTCTCAACAATGGCAAAATCCTCACTTGCTTAAACTACAATACTGCTGCTGCTGCTGCTAAGTCGCTTCAGTCGTGTCTGACTCTGTGCAACCCCATAGATGGCAGCTCACCAGGCTCCCCCATCCCTGGGATTCTCCAGGCAAGAACACTGGAGTGGGTTGCCATTTCCTTCTCCAATGCATGAAAGTGAAAAGTGAAAGTGAAGTCGCTCAGTCGTGTCCAACTTCTAGCGACCCCATGGACTGCAGCCCACCAGGCTCCTCCATCCATGAGATTTTCCAGGCAAGAGTACTGGAGTGGGGTGCCATTGCCTTCTCCACAACTACAACACTAGCTGCTACATATGTACATTGGACTTTGGAGTCCAAAAAAAGCTATAGAAAGGATCAATTAGGAACTTAAGGTAGGTCTTTCTCTGAAAACTCTATGAAAAAAAATATTTCCTGCTATGCCTATCATGTCTATAAATAATTGCATTCTTCTAAAATGGTTTACTTCTAGTATGGTAGAGGCTAATGCTTCAAATGGACCCTAAAGTCCCATGATCTCAGATCCTTTCACATAAAGGAAGATAGAGAAAAGATTCTTATTACAGTTTAACAGATTAAATGATGGATTAAAGAAGAAGACCCCTGACCCTTAAAAGGGGGCACACATCTAACAGTGTACCTTAGACTTGGAGGCAAGAGGCTGCTGGATAAACCACAGAAATGATTGATCTTCTTAATTGAGAGATAACTTCAGATGCTACATAAATATGTATTAGGTTGCTTATCTATGAAGATGAGAATTTGAGAACTATATTCCAAATCTTTATGATAATTATGATAGGCTGCATTGACAGGTTATAGTACTACAATCACCTGAAATTATATTAACATCCCTAAATGTATCTAATCCATGCATGTGGAAACTGCCTATCTTTTTAACTTTATTTCTTGGAATAATTATAGAAACAATAGTGAAGTATATTTTTAGCTGATATCACGTTAATTATTCATACTGATCATATTGCATGCTTGCTAAATCTCTCTGGCATTTTAAAAACAAACACATAATTTTTTATTCAGTTTTGTGATTTTTTTCCCCTACTTTCACAAAAGATCAGTTCAGTTCAGTTCAGTTGCTCAGTCGTGTCTGACTCTTTGCGACCCCATGAATCGCAGCACTCAAGGCCTCCCTGTACATCACCAACTCCCAGAGTTCACTCAAACTCATGTCCATCGAGTCAGTGATGCCATCCAACCATCTCATCCTCTGTCGTCCCCTTCTCCTCCTGCTCCCAATCCCTCCAAGCATCAGGGTCTTTACCAATGAGTCAATTCTTTGCATGAGGTGGCCAAAGTATTAGAGTTTCAGCTTCAGCATCAGTCCTTCCAGTGAACACCCAGGACTGATCTCCTTTAGGATGGACTGGTTGGATCTCCTTGCAGTCCAAGGGACTCTCAAGAATCTTCTCCAACACCACAAGTTCAAAAGCGTCAATTCTTCGGCTTTCAGCTTTCTTCACAGTCCAACTCTCACATCCATACATGACCACTGGAAAAACCGTTGCCTTGACTAGACAGACCTTTGTTGGCAAGGTAATATCTCTGCTTTTCAATATAAGATAGTATATTGTAATTTACTATTTAGCTCATCTACTTATCTAATTATCAAATATACTTTTATTCTAAAAATTTTTTTGAGTGAATTGTATGAGGCATAAAATATCTTGTATGTTTGGATAAAATTAATATTGCAAATAGGTTCTTATTATTTATTTAACATGAAATTTTTACATTTAAATTTAAGAGAATTTTATTTTTAGTAATCATGCCCAAACTTCTCAATAAATGTAAGGAAATTTTTGAACAAAGTGAATATATTTAAAATAAACACCCAAAACTTCATATTCCTTATTAGAAAGAAGGATATCTTTCTTGAATTCCAGCAATCTCCTATATTTACAAATCCCATGGACTTTTTATGGCCCCAAAGGGATTATCCACACCATAAGAAGAAAGTTTGATTCAGAGTACAGAATAACATTGCAATTGACTATTGACCCATAGTCTCAGTCTAAAGCCAAGACTCAAGCAATTCTCCAGAATTGTAAAAAATCCACCCACTAATGCAGGAGACATGGGTTCAATCTCTTGTCCAGGAAGATTCCCACATGCCATGGAGCAACTAAGCCTGTCAGCCACAACTACTGAGCCCATGTGCCACAGCTGTTGAAGCCCATGCACCCTAAGACTTGCGCTCTGCAACAAGAGAAGCCACCATGATGAGAAGCCTGTACACTGCAACTAGAGATTAGCCTTTACTCACTGCAACTAGAGAAAAGCCCATGCAATGAGGAAGACCCAGCACAGTCATAAATAAATTATTAAACAAAGAAATGAAATACATAACAAATCTGACACAATCTTTTTTTGAGATCAAATCTTGAACAAGGGGTCAGTTTATATTTTAAAACTATGTAGCACAAAGGGAACGTGAACGTGAAGTCATTCAGTCGTGTCCGATTCTTTGCAACCCCATGGACACCAGGCTCCTCTGTCCATGGGATTTTCTAGGCAAGAGTACTGGAGTGGGTTGCCATTTCCTTCTCCAGGGAATCTTCCCAACCCAGGGATCGAACCCAGGTCTCCCGCATTGTAGACAGATGCTTTACCGTCTGAGCCAAATGAAGAGAAGTGAAGTGAAGTGTAAGTCGCTCAGTCATGTCCAACTCTTTGCAACCCCATGAACTATACAGTCCATGGAATTCTCCAGACCAGAATACTGGAGTGGGTAGCCTTTCCCTTCTCCATGGGATCTTCCCAACCCAGGGACCGAACCCAGGCCTCCTGCATTACAGGCAGATTTTTTACCAGCTGAGCCATAAGGAAAGACCATGTGGCACAAAACATTTTGCTATTGTTTTTTTTGTTTTTTTTGTTTCCCCCCCCCCCCGAGGTCATTTGGGTTCCTTGCATAACTGTCAACCTGTTTTTGGGAAACCCTATATTTTTGTCATCTGTGTTGGACCCCTTCTGTGACTAGAGGTGAATTTTGGCACTTTCATCACTACAAAAGAGAAATACAATTATTTAATCTACAATGGGACACTTTCAAAAGAGCATAAGAATTAAGTTTAGACCAAAATATTAATGTAAATCTGCTGAAATATATCATAATATTTAAATCTAGAATAACAGCATACCTTCACAAAAGGTGTAATGACAGACTTCACTGCGGTGGAAGATTATATTTCCAATAAAGTAAAAATGACTCTTGTTTTTCAGTCAATATCTCCAACTGACTACATTATCTGTTTATTCAATTGAAGCAATCTTTGGCAGAATTCAATATTATTCATTTAGAATTGACTTCAACTGCAGAGGAAACAAAGAACCTTATGAAAACTGCCATTTTCTTATGTAGCAATTATGTCTATTACCTCTCAGCAATATGCAGCTAAAATTGCTATTCACAGCTCAATTATTTTTTATTCCCTTGAAAATTAATTTACAAATATGGATTTAGCCTGTCTTACACATCAGATATCGCTATATTTACTTAATTACAGTGATGGACAAAATAGATAGACATTATCTAAGATACTTTTGAGCTCTTTACAGACTGACAGCTTTCTTAGCACCGATCTCTTGGAGTGTTCTGAGTACCACATGGTTATCTTTCTGCATGTTTTAGTAACATTTCCACAGAGGGCAGTCTTTTCTTGCTTGGTGTCTGGCTACGTGTCCTAGTTTCTGTGATATCTGTATCCTACTCTAGTGATCACCTCTTGTATGTGATTGATGGATTTCTTAGGCTGATCCTGCTGCTTCCTTGTTGGCCCCACTTCTCTCCACATTCTTTTCTGTTCCACCAATAGCACAGAGATGTTTCTTACCATATGCATCTATAACATATATGAGAGTAGGCTGCAGCTTTCAACAGATTTTACTGAATATTCTTGCATAATAGCAGGAATTATAACTGAACATATAGAATTTTCCATCTTCAGAACCTAAAGGTCCAGTGTATTGTGTCCAAGTCTGGCCGAATCTTTTCATAGCTGGACCACCTGCTTAAGTCCACCACTTGGAGGGTGAAAAATGTGTAGATTTCTATTTAAGCTAAATTATCAGGCATCCCAGGGGAGAAATTATTGCCTGTTTGCTGTATTTTAGGGTAGACTTTACTAAGCTAATTTCCTCTCTCAGGACAGGCTTCTTCTTAGAAAGCTCCACTCCCTTTAACCAACATCCTCAGTGATGTCATATACCCTATGGGTAAGAGAGGAAAATTAAATTACAATGCAAGAAACCAACATCAGTAAATTTGGAAATATCCAGTTTGTGAACAAAATGGCAAGGCTTTAACAGTGTAGTCAGTCCAGTTTCTTAATGTTGCCCTGGGTGTGCATGCATGTGTGTGTGCATGTGTGCTCAGTCACTTCAATGCTTCAATGCTGTCAGACTCTTTGCCACCCTATGGACTGTAGCCCCCCAGGCTCCTCTGTCCATGGGATTCTCCTGGAAAGAATACTGGAATGGGTAGCCATGCACTCCTCCAGGGGATTTTCCCTACCCAGGGATCAAACTCCCATCTCTTAAATTTCCTGCATTGGCAGGTGGGTTCTTTACTAGCACTACCTGGGAATCCCAATATTGCTGTGATTTCTGTTTAAAGTGAAAAAAAAAATTTACTTCATACTATTCCTGCAATTATTACCAGCTCATAATTTGTACTCACCTGCTCAATTAAGTGGAGAAGGCAATGGCACCCCACTCCAGTACTCTTGCCTGGAAAATCCCACGGATGGAGGAGCCTGGTAGGTTGCAGTCCATGGGGTCGCTAGGAGTCGGACACGACTGAGCGACTTCACTTTCACTTTTCACTTTCATGCATTGGAGAAGGAAATGGCAACCCACTCCAGTGTTCTTGCCTGGAGAATCCCAGGGACGGGGGAGCCTGGTGAGCTGCCGTCTATGGGGTCGCACAGAGTCGGACACGACTGAAGCGACTTAGCAGCAGCAGCAGCAGCTCAATTAAGAATACAAAGTATACCTGTGGTGGATTCATTTTGATATTTGGCAAAACTAATACAGTTATGTAAAGTTTAAAAATAAAATAAAATTAAAAAAAAAAAAGAATACAAACTGTAAAATAGAAACAGCCAATGAGGATTTCCCTCATGGTCCAGTGGCTAACATTCTGTGTCCCCAGTGCAGAGGGCCTGGCTTTTATACCTGATCAGGGAACTAGATCCCACATACTAAGTCACTTCAGTTGTGTCCGACTCTGTGCGACGCCATAGACAGCAGCCCACCAGGCTCCCCCTCCCTGGGATTCTCCAACGCAAGAACACCGGAGTGGGTTGCCATTTCCTTCTCCACATGCTGCAACTAAAAATGTCACATGCTGCAATGATCCTGTGTTCCACAACTAAAACTCAGAACCACCAAATAAATAAATAAAAATATTTTTAAAAAATTGGCAATGATTTTAGGTAGATTAAAATATAAATTTACATAGAATGAAGAAAGTCCAGTTCTCTATTCCCAATACCTCCAATATTAAAAAATAATTTAAAAATCTGACACCTATGTGTATATAGACATACATCATAATTTATAATTTGCTTTTCAGTTATATATTAGGCTATTTCTGTATTTCTTAAGATATGTATGTGGGATTTCCTTATACTTCTCCCTCCCTGAATAAATGAAAATATATGGTAAAAAAAAATAAATGTAAGACATTTAATTTTTTATGGATAGAAATTATTAGTTATTTTAAATAACATCTTCTAACATTGTTTCAATTATTTTCACGATTAGTCAGTCAAAATGTTCTGCTTTACTTATTCTTAATTTTAAAATATCAAATTTGTCTGGAACATACATTAATAAGCTGTGATTGCTCCTGGCATCTCCCTCATCCTTAAGTGGAGATTCTATTTTAGAATGCTCAATATTCCCCAAATCTACCCCCTAATAATGGTCTTTTTTTCTTTAGAATTTTTTATATTGTCAGAATAAAATTACCTTAAAGTTTCTAACATAAAACAGAGAGTAAAGAGAGAATGAAAGAAGAAAAAGTAATAACGATATTGAAAGCTCGGCCTCTCTGCACTTGTATTTAATTGAATCTTGGAAGCAAAGTTTTGGGTGAAATAGGAGAGAATATTTTCACTGCTTTGCCAGGCAAAGAAAGGAGTCGCTCAGTGAAGTCGCTCAGTCATGTCTGACTCTTTGCGACCCCGTGGACTGTAGCCCACCAGGCTCCTCCGTCCATGGGATTCTCCAGGCAAGAATACTGGAGTGGGGTGCCATTTCCTTCTCCAGGGGATCTTCCTGACCCAGGGATCGAACCCAGGTCTACTGCATTGCAGGCAGACGCTTTAACCTCTGAGCCACCATGGAAGCCCTTGCCAGGCAAATGGGGCACAAAAACTGTGTATCCCAACCAGGAGGAATTTGATGAGGAGTTTTATAGCAGTGCTTCAAGGGCAGGGTTGCTGATAAGGATCAGGGTGTGTGCAAGGTCTGCACTCCTTTAATCTGGCCTCAGATGGTCCTACCAATGAGCTTTGAAGTCTCTCTGAAACTTCTTCCATTTGGTTGGGCTTTTACTTCCAAAGAAGACCTTAAAGACATTGATATATTTGTAATTTGAGGTGACCAGGACCCTGCCCCAAAGTTATACTTTTTTTCCTGACTGTCCCTTGCTTGTTTCTGCACTCCCTCCCTTTCCTGATTAGCGACTGTTTGAACCTCCCCTTTGAAACTCAGGCCTTCTGTGCCCAGAAATCCCACAGGACTCTGTTTTCAAAACAGAAGATATGAGTGATCAAAGATAAAATAGGCTAAGTGGCTGGAGGATTTTGTAGTAAGAGAGGCTCAGATGTATCTACTCTAAGGAAAGAGGAAAGAAAAGTCAGGTAGAGTAAGATCCACAGAGCTTCCTTGTGGAGAAGAAAATACACACAAAAATATCTTCAATTATTCTGGAATTGTTTCTTTTCCATTTTATGTGTTTTATATGCAAAGGCTAGACCTCATGGGTCAATGTTATATACCATATAATATAAAATTATGCAACATTTCTCAGATAAGTAATTTATATATTATTTTAAGTTTGAAACAATAGTGTTTTGCAAGATTGTTGTTGTTCAGTTGCTAAGACGTGTCTGATATTTTGCAACACCATTGATTGCAGCAAGCCAGTCTTCCCTGTCCTTCACTATCTCCCAGAGTTTAAATTCATGTCCACTGAGTCAGTGATGCTACCTAACCATATCATCCTTTGTCACCATCTTCTTTGAAAGATTGAGTCCAAAGTTTTCATCCCACTGGGATGAACTAGGCTTGCACATTTCAATAAATTAGCTTGGTTTCATTCTAATGTAATGAAACATCTAGAACTAGATATACCTGTGCTTCTCTCTGGGTTCAGTTTAGGTCTTTTTCTAATATACCAGTCTTATCTAATAATCATTTTCTATCAGTTAGACTTAATAATGGGTTTCCCTGGTGGCTCAGCAGTAAGGAATCCACCTGCCAATGCAGGAGACATGAGAGACATGGGTTCAGATCCTTGGTTCCAGAAGATGCCCTGGAGAAGGAAATGGCAATGCACTCTAGTATTCTTGCCTGGAGAATTCCATGGACAGAGGAGCCTGGCAGGCTATAGTCCATGGGGTCTCAAAAGAGTCTGACATGACTTAGTAACTACACAACAGCAACAGTTAATACATTTGTGCAGGCTGTATCAATCACCAAAATAATATAAAATATTATGATTATTTCTCTTGAATTATCTGAGATTCACCAGGATGTGCTTTGAATCCCTTTGACAGATTCTTTACTTTGAGTGGACTTTTTTCTTAAAAAGTAAATCCTGTTTATGGCAGGTGAGCTTATTTCTGCACATTCCACTTTTTCTAGGCCAGAATGAGGCTTCCCACCTAGCTCAACTGGTTAAGAATCTACCTGCAATGCAAGAGACCCTGGTTTAATTCCTGGGTCAGAAAGATCCCCTGGAGAAGGGATAGGCTACCCACTCCAATATTCTTGGGCTTCCCTGGTGGCTCAGACTGTAAATAATCTGCCTGCAATGCGGGAGACCTGGGTTTGATTCCTGGGTTGGGAATATTCCCTGGAGGAGGGCATTGCAACCCACTCCAGTATTCCTGGATGGAGAATGTCCATGGACAGATGAGCCTGATGGACTATTATCCATGGAGTCGCAGAGAGTCAGACAGGAATGAGCAACTAAGCACTGCCCACATAGTAGCAACACTGGTGATGTTGCCTGGAGCCTCACCTTCAGGGTAGTTTAGAACTGAAAGGGAATATAGAGATCTGCCTTTCTCTTTAGAGCCCCAAATGAGACTAATTCTCATTATGTATTTGTAACACCAGGTATCAACGGTGCCTCTGGACAAAGAGATATGCCTCATAGAAAGATAACCTTCTCCCACCCTCCTTTTCACCTCCACCTCTGCCACAAACACTATACCATACACCTTCTTCTTAAGAACCTGGTTGGACAAGTGAAGAGGGAGCTGGTTCCCTTGCCTCAAGGTGAGACCAACTCTACTGCACAATATGTGCCCTAGGGTTCCTCCTAGACTTAAATTAGTCTCCATTTCTGCAACTTCCCTCCTTCTCCCCCCACCAGAAATATATCAAATGCTTTGCTTCTGGAAATCTGTTCTAAGACTGTGTACTTTCAAAATCATCTACACATGAAGATAGATGTATGCTTTACTTCATTTAAAAATTATGGTCATGTTAAAAATAGTTATTTCAAAGTATGTAATAATATTATTAATATTAATAATTATTACTTTACTTTTAGAACGGTAAATGTATGGGTAGGTATTTCCTCACAATTTATTCTAGAGTATCCTAATATTTTGTACAAAAAGTTATCTTTTAATACTTTCATTTTTTAGAGCATTTTTGTGTGTATACATCAATGAAGACACAAATTAAAGGTGATATTCTATCACTTGTGTTCAAGCTAAGTCACTTTAGTCGTGTCCAACTCTTTGTGACCCCAGGGACTGTAGCCCACCAGGCTCTTCTGTCCATGGGATTCTTCAGACAAGAATACTGAAGTGGATTGCTGTGCCCTCCTCCAAGAGATCTTCCTGATCCAGGAGTCAAACCCATGTTTCTTATGTCTGCTGCTTTGGCAAAAAGATTCTTTACCACAAGAGCCATCTGAGAAGCCCGATTTGATGACTTACCCACATCATTTCATACTCGAGATTAGAACCCAGATCTCCAAAAACTTGGCTTGTCATCATTTTGTTTATAAATTCAACTTTGGAAAATATTTGCTGAATGACACTAAATTTCCAGCACATAGTAAATGCTCACTAAGCCTTTGTTGAATGAACAATACAGAGTCAGTTAATAAGTATGTGGATAATGATGCCATCAGGCTATGCTTAAAACAAACTCACCTCGCTTAGCTTTTCCTCCAGAATTGCTTCAGCAGTTTAATATCCTCTAACCTCTTTCTTTATGTTTAATATACTCAGTCACAAAACAAACACCTTTTGTTTGCCTTTATTAACATTTTTCTGAAACCACTCCTTCCAGAAAGGCATTCATTCAACCAAAATACAGGGGTCACGGTGGTGAATATGGCTTACTCTGAAAAAGAGCCTCAAAAGAATCAGAATTTTATGGTTAGAATCATTTATAAAGGGATATGTACGTGGAAAATTCTCTGGCTCTCTGTATGCACAGGAATGAAGAGTATGATTAGTTTTGCATTTTTGTAAACCTGAAGAGTGTGCCATAAGCCATCTCCCACAGAGTCATCTTCTCAAATGTCCTTCCATCTCCAAGGCAACCAGGTGATTTTCCCAGACTTTAAAGAACTCTTTTCAGCTTAAAAGCAACATAACTTCACTAACAACTTTGAATATGAAATTAATCCTCATAATGGGCTCATGCATTTTGTCCCTCATATAATAACTTCTTTGCATTTGAATATGGTAACTCAATAGTATTTGACTAATTGTTTATAAGAAGTTCACTTAATCTTTTATGTATTTATCCTCCTCACACTCCCCAAATGGATCTTTTTTTTTTTAATTTTATTTTATTTTTTAAACTTTACATAATTGTATTAGTTTTCCCAAATATCAAAATTAATCCACCAGAGGTATACATGTGTTCCCCATCCTGAACCCTCCTCCCTCCTCCCTCCCCACACCATCCCTCTGGGTCGTCCCAGTGCACCAGCCCCAAGCATCCAGTATCGTGCATTGAGCCTGGACTGGCCAAAAGAAATATTTTAGACTCTTTTGTATTTCTACTTATTTCCAAGTAATGCCATCATTTGATGTTTTTCAGAGGGTAATACATAATTAGTATGAAAATAGTATGAGATGATTCTGTCTAAAAAGGTTTACCTTTGTTTTCCAAAGGTGCTGATAGCTGAGAAGACGTAACATAACTTATTCCTTCACATAAAAATAAACATTCCTGGGATTATCATGCTCTTAGACTATTAGATATTCTTCAAAGGACTCTGTTTCAATAGTTCCTAAAGTTTCTGTTCTCTGCGTTATGCCACAAAATAGGTAAAAGTAGACAAATAGAGTATGTAGAATCCTAATCTCTTTCATTAATTTTGGTTCAGTTCAGTTCAGTTGCTCAGTCATGTTCGACTCTTTGGGACCCTATGAACCGCAGCACACCAGGCCTCCCTGTCCATCACCAACTCCTGGAGTTTACCCAAACTCAGGTCCATTGAGTCAGTGATGCCATCCAACCATCTCATCCTCTGTCATCCCCTTCTCCTCCTGTCCCCAATCTCTCCCAGCATCAGGGTCTTTTCAAATGAGTCAGCCCTTCACATCAGTTGGCCAAAGTATTGGAGTTTCAGCTTCAACATCATCCAATGAACACCCAGGGCTGATCTCCTTCAGGATGGACTGGTTGGATCTCCTTGCAGTCCAAGGGACTCTCAAGAGTCTTCTCCAACACCACAGTTCAAAAGCATCAGTTCTTCAGTGTTCAGCTTTCTTTGTAGTCTAACTCTCTTATCCATATATGACTACTGGAAAAACAGAAGTCTTTTTTTTTTTTTTCCTCTCTTTACTAAATTCAAGCTATCATCATGTTGACTGAGACAATAGCTTAACACATCATGAAAAATCTATGAACAGAACTGAAAATTAAAATAATCATTAGTTCCTATATGGGGAATCCATATACATTGGCTAGCTGTGTTCTTGTTCTTCAGTTATGTTCTTAGGAACACCAAAATTAATTTTCTACAATCTATATGAATCTTTAAAAAAATTTTTAAATACACCTAAAATTATGATTATAAATTCTATTTACTATTCTTGATTTAAATGAATTTAGTCATGGATAATTATGTTTCAAATATTTCAAAGATATTGTAGATATTTATGTCCCTAAATGCCAAAAAAATCAGGATAGATGCTTCTTTTCTAAAGAAATGGATAGAAATTTAGATAGTTGCAGATAATCATCTAAATATGTAACACAGGTTCTACTACCTTTTAAAAATCAAATGAAATTTGAACAAAACTGAATTTCAATACAAAACAAATTAAGAGACACAAGTTCTCCTCTTAATATATCAGAATTTGTTTTGGTAATGAAGAATACATGGGAGAGGAGTTTTGCTTAATTTTTTTTTAAGGCTACTTCTGACTCCAAGTTACTTCAGTTGAATTCATTCAGTTTATGAAATATTTTCTCTTCTTAGGTTCCCTGTCCTTCTTTCCTGCAGTGATCACATAAGATGTCTCCCTTAATTCATTACACCCTCAAAACAACCAAAACAAGAATAGAATCTAAACTCATAGAAAATACACAAATATAAATGATATAAAAAATATTAAAAAAAAAAACAACCCTCTCTAAATAGAAATCTCATTATTGTATTCTTTTTTCAGTAACAGAATCACCATGCATTTCTCTCCGGTTACCTTTGCTACAAGATAAGGCAGTCTGCTTATACTCTGCTTCTTTGTCTTTCCATTCATATTTCAGTTTTCTATCTTGAAATCTATGTTAAAGATCTGTGTGTAAGTGTGTTGCTATCTCATTCTTTTTCTTTGTGGTCAACAATTGTGATTCTTTTGGCTTCCCTGAACTCTGCTCTATGCGGATAGCTTCCTGTTTCCAATTCTCCTTTCTCTGTAGATCGTCTCTTTTCACTATGGATGCTAAAGGGTCCATGCCCTTCCTTTTTTCAGTGGAAGACAGACAGCAGTTGGCTCCATGAGCACAGCTCAGCAAAACAATTACACTTTCCCAGGTTTTTGACAAAAGAATGACAGAACAGGAGGAAAGGTTAGTAGTCATATTATTCAACAGAGAAGGCAGAATTTTGATCAGAATTTGTCTCTAAAATAGTGGCTGCATTTTCAGACCCGTTGTCATTTGTAGTGCTCCAGGTCGCTATGTGACCTAAGAATTCTATAAACAGCCAAGAAATCATTCTCCTTCAGGTCAGAAGGAAAACATTTGTAGAAATGCAGAGTCAGAAAGTAGAGTACCTGTCTAAATCATCTGAAGAAAATTTTTGATATATGGTACTACACTAATATCAAAGAAGGAAAAAGTCTGGATGCAGCAATATGTCTTTCTGTAACTTCTAATCTGTAGATGATCTATAGATAACATCTCTTTTTGTTTTTCAACATTTCCAGATATGTATAATCAATCCCTGTACTCAATTTCCTCTGTTTGAAACATGGAGAGTGATCTCTGTTTTTTTGAAGGACACTGTCACAGAGAGCCAACTAATTTAAATATAAGAAATATACTCATGCTTTACATATATCTGGATATTTAATTTAGGACGGCATTCCCATTTCTATTTTTTGCAGATCTGTGATAATTTTTTAAAATGTGTTTACCATATTTTGAATAAGTTTATTGTTGCATCACCTCTATAATGAATAGTATATAGGATATATTAAATGTATCTGCCTTTATTCAAAGCTTCTTTGAGATCTGGACAAATTCTGTTTCCAGATTTTTGTCAGAGAACTTATTTGTATATGTATGTACTTATTGTGACTTGGTCAATTAAAGTGATATCCTCTCCTCTATCCATTGTCTGAATTTTGACAATTCTGACATTTATAAGTTCACCAAGAAAGCACATGATGACATAATACTGTGTATTATTCTAAGACATGAGTGTTTTTTTTGTTATTTGGGGATATGCTTATTTCTGTGCAGTATATAAACAACTGCTGCTGCTGCTAAGTCACTTCAGTCGTGTCCGACTCTGTGCGACCCCAGAGAGGACAGCCCACCAGGCTCCCCGCTCCCTGGGATTTTCCAGGCAAGAACACTGGAGTGGGTTGCCATTTCCTTCTCCAATGCATGAGAGTGAAAAGTGAAAGTGAAGTCGCTCAGTCGTGTCTGACTCTTAGTGACCCCATGGACTTTTTAACGTTTTTTTTAACTTTTAACATTTTTTTTTTTTTTAACAATGAGTAGGTAATTTAATGGAAAATTGAGAGAAACCTTTTGGAATGATTGAATGGATAACATTTAAAACTTTCTCCTTTAGAAGTGTCTTTAAGGGGAAAAATAATTTAATCTGACCACTCCTTTGATGTTTGGGATCCTTTTTAAACATCCTAGGCACAAATTATTTTTATCTTCATACTCATAACATTTTAATAATGAGAAACTCACTAAATCCCAAATAATATATTCAGATTTTTTTTTCCTGAGCAATTATTTATCTCCTAGTGACTTACATCCCTTTAGGCTAAACAAGTCAATCTGATGTTTTTACTTGGCATCTCTCCAAATATTTGAAGAAACTCAAGTTAACCAAGAAAGAAGAGTAAAAAGCAAAATATATGGAACCAAAGAAATGTTGAGTTTTCAGGAAATACCATTCCTTCAAAATAAATCTTAAGGTTGTTGCTGGTAGCTCAGAAGGTAAAGAATCTGCCTGCAATGCAGGAGACCTGGGTTTGACTCCTGGATTGGGAAGATCTCCTGGAGGGGGATACTCCCTAGAGGGAGATGCCCTGGAGGGAGTACTTTTGCCTGGAGAATTCCAGCTTACAAAGGTTTTTCAAGGACTGGATCTCCTTGAAGTCCAAGGGACTCTCAAGAGTCTTCTCCAACACCACAGTTCAAAAGCATCAATTCTTCAGTGCTCAGCTTTCTTCATAGTCCAACTCTCACATCCATACATGACCACTGGGAAAACCATTGCTTTTCAACATACTGTCTAGGTTGGTCATAACTTTCCTTCCAAGGAGTAAGCGTCTTTTAATTTCATGGCTACAATCACCATCTGCAGTGATTTTGGAACCCCCCAAAATAAAGTCTGACACTGTTTCTAGTCTTTCCCCATCTATTTGCCATGAAGTGATGGGACCAGATGTTATGATCTTAGTTTTCTGAATGTTGAGCTTTAAGCCAATTTTTTCACTCTCCTCTTTCACTTTCATCAAGAGGCTTTTTAGTTCCTCTTCACTTTCTGCCATAAGAAGGGTGTCATCTGCATATCTGAGGTTATTGATATTTCTCCTGGCAATCGTGATTCCAGCTTTTGCTTCTTCCAGCCCAGCATTTCTCATGATGTACTCTGAAATCATTCATCTCATGATGAACACTGAAATCAGATTGTTTATATTCTTTGCAGCTAAAGATGGAGAAGCTCTATAAGAACTCTATAAGACAAAATCAAGACCTGAAGCTGACTGTGGCTCAGATCATGAACTCCTTGTTGCCAAATTTAGACTTAAATTGAAGAAAGTAGGAAAAACCACTAGACCATTCAGGTATGACCTAAATCAAATCACTTATGATTATACAGTGGAAGTGAGAAATAGATTTAAGGTACTAGATTTGATAGACAGAGTGCCTGATAAACTATGGGTGGAGTTTCATAACATTGTACAGGAGATAGGGATTAAGACCATCCCCAAGAAAAAGAAATGCAAAAAGTTAATATGGCTGTATGAGGAGGCCTAACAAATAGCTGTGAAAAGAAGAGAAGCAAAAAGCAAAGGAGAAAAGGAAAGATATAAGCATCTCAATTCAGAGTTCCAAAGAATAGCAAGGAGAGGTAAGAAAGCCTTCCTCAGTGATCAATGCAAAGAAATAGAAGAAAACAACAGAACTGGAAAGACTAGAGATATCTTCAACAAAATTAGAGATACCAAGGGAACATTTCATGCAAAGATGGTCTCAATAAAGGACAGAAATGATATGGACCTAACAGAAGTAGAAGATATTAAGAAGAGGTGGCAAGAATACAGAGAACTGTACAAAAAAGACCTTCACAACCCAGATAATCACCATGATATGATCACTCACCTAGAGCCAGACATCCTGGAATGTGAAGTCAAGTGGGCCTTAGAAAGCATCACTATGAACAAAGCTAGTGGAGATGATGGCATTTCAGTTGAGCTATTACAAATCCTAAAAGATGATGCTGTGAAAGTGCTGCACTCAATATGCCAGCAAATTTGGAAAACTCAACAGTGGCCACAGGACTAGAAAATGTCAGTTTTTATTCCAATACCTAAAAAAGGCAATGCCAAAGAATTCTCAAACTACCACACAATTGCACTCATCTCACATGATAGTAAAGTAATGCTCAAAATTCTCCAAGCCAGGCTGCAGCAATATGTGAACCGTGAACTTCCTGATGTTCAAGCTGGTTTTAGAAAAGGCAGAGGAACCAGAGATCAAATTGCCAACATCCACTGGATAATGGAAAAAGCAAGAGAGTTGCAGAAAAACATCTATTTCTGCTTTATTGACTATGCCAAAGCCTTTGACTGTGTGGATCACAATAAACTGTGGAAAATTCTGAAAGAGATGGGAATACCACACCATCTGACCTGTCTCTTGAGAAATCTATATGCAGGTTAGGAAGCAACAGTTATAACTGAACATGGAACAACAGACTGGTTCCAAATAGGAAAAGGAGTACATCAAGGCTGAATATTGTCACCCTGCTTATTTAACTTATATGCAGGGTACATCATGATTATAAGTACTCATTTATATTTTTTCTCTCTTTCCTACATATTGGTTTCTTGGTAAATTCATTAGCAATATTCTGTCACAATTTCTTTTATTTTGTATTGTTTTAGACAAATTCCTTCCAAGTGAACTTTTATCCAAAGATTGTATCTCTTAGTCTAATTGATTTTGTGTTGCTTTTTAATTTCTTCTCACTTTGTCTTATAATTTACTGCCCTTTTATTAGTGAAATTATCCTTGTTGAACATTTTTTTGTTGAACCTTTAAAATATACTTATTCTGAAAAATTTGAAAGTTTCTAATAAATTTCAGTTCATCATGAATGATTTTATGTTCAGATTAAGATTTTTTTTTTTTTTAAGCAGTATAATTTTTCATGCTGGAGTCACTTTCTAGGATCATTTCCCTTGATATTTTAAGACCAAACATCATTTAATCTGGCCACCCTTCTTATGTCTGACACCTTTTTAAATAATCCTAGCCACATATTAGTTCCATCTACATATTCACTATTTCAAAGATGGGAAATTGCCTGAATTCTCAGCAATACTTCAATTTTGCTTTTAAGAAATTATTTGTGTGTGTGTGTGTGTTTCTTTTTCTCCATTTGTAATCGCCTTTCATGACAATAGTTTTGTCAGTGCCCCCATCACTGTGATCCTCCTTGTCATCCAGATGGCACTTCACAGCTCCTGCTTACAGTGACATTGGGGATAATGTAGACCCAATCAAAAAACCAGCAGGCAGCTTGGTTCACTTCCTCAGTGTAGCTATGCATGAGTCCTCCAGCTTCAACTGGCCAACCGCTTGCTAAAACCTGGAGTATTAGGTAATTGGAAACAGCTGACTTGTTTTTGTTTTTCATCAGACTTCTTTTTCACAATGAAACACATAGTCGGACTCTGTAAACACCTTTTTGGCTCACTTCCAGCTCTGAAAGAGTTTTAGTTCTTTGATCTTGCAAATGCCGGGTTTTTGAGATACCACTGCCTATTCCTTGGCTGAACTTGGCAGTTCCACAACTTCAGCCCTGATCCTCTTTTATAGTGTTTTTCCATTTTCAGTTCACAAATATATCTGTCTTTGTTCTGAGCATCACATTACCTATTTGGCTTTCTGTTTCACACTTTATAATTTTTATGTATTTATAATAGAAAGCATGTGTTGAAGAAAGAAAATTAATGAACATCTTAGCTGGAAATCACTTATGCTGAATTTTCAAACTTGAGTCATGAGTTCCTATGGAAAAATCACTAGGTGGACAATAAATCCATAAGTTAATGGTTATAGTCAGCAGTAAGCTGTAAAAGATGAATCAGAAGCCAAGCTGACACTTGAAATATAGAGATATTCAGGCCTCAGGAGGACCAACAAGGCTGAGAGAGCACCTGGGGGCATCTGCTTTGTGGTCAGGAGATAGCAACAATTACAGTTATTGACAAAACTCTAATATCTCAACGTTAGTTTAGAATATGCTATAGAAGTAAGAAGGTGGACTAATAATAAAAACATCTCTATATATCAATAGTATAGCTGTCAAAATAATTCTCTGGTCCATCTTCTGTCATGAGTGCTTCTGATCTGTGAGGCATTACAATCTGTGGGTGAAACCAAGAAAATAGAACCCATTTTAAGATGGATTCAGAGAAAGGTGTTCAATATTTTCACATTAAACACTTTCATAAACAACATATTTCAACACCATTGTGTTAAAATAGATTTCTTTGGATGTCAGTTTCATGTTTGAGATAATAACAAAGGCAATTTCTAGCATATTGATTCCAAGAATAAAATGTCTGCAAGAGGAAATTTTTGACTCGTTCACTTATTTTGATTAATAAATTTATCGTTTGTATATTATCTGTCTGCATTATTAAGTTTTAGAAATCTCTCCAGCTGCATTCCATTATCCTTATCCATTTTGAAATATCTCAATAGCAGAAACTAGAGAAGACTCTCTTCTATTGGAAACTTTGTCAGGAGTGATAACATCCCTTTCTTGCTTCTTAATAAGTGTTAGCTGACCAGATATGTTCTCTCAGTAGTTCTCTCAGTGGATTTGAGTGTGACTTCTTCAGATTTAATGTATAGTCATAGCTCAGTTGGTAAATAATCTGCCTGCAATGCAGGAGACCCAAGTTTGATTCCTGGATTGGGACGATCCCTTGGAGAAGGAAATGGCAATCTACTCCAGTATTCTTCCCTGGAGAATCCCATGGACAGAGGAGCCTGGCAGGCTACAGTCTATGGGGTTACAAGACTTGGACACTACTGAGTGACTAAGCACAGCACAGCATACCACATACTTAAAAAATGTAATCTTTACTTCCCCAGATTCTGACATTATCACTGCAATGAATACCCTTTCAAACTCTGGAGGAAAAAAAGTTACATGAGTGAAACCAGATGAAGGAATTTTAATCTTATTTCTTACTGGGAGTTAAACAAGGCAGGTTTTGTACAAGAGCTACAAATTCAAATGCTTTAAGGGACTAAAAATTTCATATAATAAAGAGTGATAAAGTCTTTAGCAAATTGGGAGTGCCATATCCCTTGAAGATATTGAAAATATTTGGAAGAATGTACAGGGAAAATAGGGCTTCCTAGGTGGCATTAGTGGTAAAGAACCCACCTGCCAATGGAGGAGACATAAAAAATGGGGGTTTGATCCCCAGATTGGGAAGATTTCCTGGAGGAGGGCATGACAAATCACTCCAGTATTCATGCCTGGAGAATCCCATGGACAGAGGAAATGTACCAGCTAAAGCCAATAGGGTGTCAGAGAGTCAGATATGACTGAAGCGACTTAGCACAGCCATGGCACAGACAATATAAACACCTTTAGATCCATCACCTAATCTACAAATTTCTGACTGTACTGTCAATTCTATTTTAAACCTTTTTCCTTTGGATTTCTCTTTTATATTTACTTTCAGTAAAAATTGGACTGGACATGGAACAACAGACTGGATCCAAATAGGAAAAGGAGTATGTCAAGGCTGTTTGTTGTCACCCTACTTATTTAACTTGTATGCAGAGTACATCATGAGAAACACTGGGCTAGAAGAAGCACAAGCTGGAATCAAAATTGCCGGGAGAAATATCAATAACCTCAGATATGTAGATGACACCACCCTTATAGCAGAAAGTGAAGAAGAGCTAAAGAACCTATTGATGAAAGTGAAAGAGGAGCGTGAAAAAGTTGGCTTAAAGCTCAACATTCAAAAAACGAAGATCATGGCATCTGGTCCCATCACTTCATGGGAAATAGATGGGGAAACAGTGCAAACAGTGTCTGACTTTATTTTGGGGGGCTCCAAAATCACTTCAGATGGTGATTGCAGCCATGAAACTAAAAGACGCTTACTCCTTGAAGGAAAGTTATGGCCAACCTAGACAGTATATTAAAAAGCAGAAATATTACTTTGCCGGCAAAGGTCCATCTAGTCAAGGCTATGGTTTTCCCAGTGGTCATGTATGGATGTGAGAGTTGGACTGTGAAGAAAGCTGATGCCGAAGAATTGATGCTTTTGAACTGTGGTGTTGGAGAAGACTCTTGAGAGTCCCTTGGACTGCAAGGAGATCCAAGCAGTCCATCCTAAAGGAGATCAGTCCTGGGTGTCTATTGGAAGGACTGATGTGGAAGATGAAACTCCAATACTTTGGCCACCTGATGCAAAAGGCTGACTCATTTGAAAAGACCCTGATGCTAGGAAAGATTGAAGGCAGTAGGAGAAGGGGACAACAGAGGACAAGAAGGTTGGATGGCATCACTGACTCAATGGACATGAATTTGGGTAAACTCCGGGAGTTGGTGATGGACAGGGAGGCCTGGAGTGCTGCAGTTCATGGGGTTGCAAAGTGTCAGACACGACTGAGCATCTGAACTGAACTGAACCTTAAATATTCCAAGAACATTTTGTAGCATCCAATACACACTTTAATCTAATAGAAACATGTGTTTATCAGATTATTATTTATCCTTTAGGCTATGTACATGAAAGGCTAACCACTTCCAATTAAAAATAATGTTGTCCTTTAATCCTCCACTCAAATTAACTTATGACTGGTTCCAAATTTTATTAAGATTTTAAAAATAATTTAGATATTTTTATACATTTATCATGGCAAAAGCAGAGCATATTAATTTCTTCCTTACTAGTAGTAATGAGTTTAGATTTGCTTCAGATGCAGCTAAAATTGTTGTTTGGGGCATAGATTCATCATTGTTTAAATGTGGTAGTCTAAATAATCTCATCTTAAAAAAAAAGCTTTTGAACACCTACTTGACTTGTAGATGCATTTTTTACAGGTAACATTTCAGTCAAAAAGAAATGCTGCTTTAAATAAAGGTTTCTCAAATTGTGGGTCATAAAGAGATTCTCATATGTTCAAGAGAGTCAAATAATAAAGGGTAAATAATATTTACCCTTTGTGTACTTTAATGTCATCTTGTGGTCTATGGTGCAAGTGATTTCCAAATTTTTCATATTTAAGTACCTATTCTATAAATAAAATCTGAAATAAAAAATCAGGCTCTCAGCTGATAAAACTATTTGCAGCATTTATAAAACAGATAAATAAATAAGAGGAATTATTAAAGCATTAATATTTGATGTGCACTTTATTAATCAAAATAGATTTATATCATATTTATTTTATAGCATGTTCACTAGAGATAATATTCATTTAGTCTAGAAACTATTTTTGGTAGACATATAGATTCATTAGCTTGTTAAAATAATTTGCACACAAATTATTTGTATATGAGAGAAAGTTGGAATATCACAGTATTTATTAAATCATCCATTCTCTTTTAATAAACAAGTATATACTCACTGCTTACTATAGTAAACTGTTTAGTTTCCAGGTGTATGATACCCCTGTTACATGAAAACTGGTGCCATTCTTTCTGTCTTTCCATAATCTTTTCATTTTGTTCAGTTGCTCAGTCATGAGTATCAACAACTCGGGGTGGAAAACAAAGCCAACACCTCCATGATCCCATCCCAAAGGGAAAGCACATGGCAGACATCCTCAGTGCTCCACCCCTTCAACTCCCTACAATGTGCATGAATTGTACTCATATTCTTCAGGCAGTATTAACAGACCCCAGGGGAGGACATGCCGGCAAGATCTCTCCCTTCCTAGTCAGTCAACACTGAGGCATGAAGCAGAGCATCTCCAGTGCTCCCCTCCACATGGGATTAAAGCAAAATGACCCTTTGTGGAACTTTGCTTGATTGAGTCTATTCACTTGATCTCTTTTGCTTTTCTGCCCCATTTCATCACTACTCTTTCAGATTTTTGCTGGAAACATTCTTCTAATAAATCAGTCTTACTTCATTTCTCATCTTAAATTCTGCTTCAGGAGAACTCAAACTAAAACAATAAGAATGCTGATGTACAAAAACAAGGGTGACAAAGGGGGCAAAAAGAAGGCACATCTAATTGATTTTCTTCTCTTGTATTACAACTGGAAGAATTTACCTTTGTTTCCCTCAGTTCAGATGCTATGAAAATAATCATAATAAGCATATCACCACTCAAATTTAATTATGAGCCTGCTAAATCATTTTTCATATAAAATCCTTGAGTCACATTATTGGAAGACTCATGGTAGGTGGGAAGGCCCTTAACTGCTAACATGTGTTAGGTTAGAGTTAAAATGAATCTGAAGACTGATCAATGAGCAGAATAACAATGTTAAAAAATAATGACTTACAATTTAATAATAAGCATAAATAATAAGCATAAATCATCATATGTAAAATAATGTTAATAATTTCATAATATCAAGAGAAATGATAATTTTGTGTTTCAACCAGAGTATCTGCAGCAGTTGTAGTAGTGTGCACCTCTGTCTTTGAGAAATAATTTGCTGAGGACCATGTAGCTACTGATAGCCTCAAACAGTAACATTCATGCCAAGCCTCAGTATTTGAGATGTTCATTGACAAAGCATGCATGGCAGGGGCATTGGACTCCAGGTAATTGCCACTCAAGTAGGGTGTAGGATCCTGTAATGAGCAGTTTTTCCCTTGAGATTCTCCACTCACCTGGCTGAGAAATTCTGTCTGAGCCTTCCTTGTACTGAATCTTCTTTTCTTCCACTCAGTTGGTAGCTTTACTTCATGTATCACATGCTAATGTCTTTCTCTGCCCATTCCTGTACACCGTCTCCTTCACCAGTCAGGGAGGGGTCCCCCCTCAAGTATTTTTGCACTTCTAATTCCTTCCCATATTGCCCAAACTGTCAGAACCTTTATGAACAATTTATTAATAATTACAGTTAACTTTACTGATAAGTCAAGTTCCACATGCAATTTCCTCCCTTCCCCTAAATTAAAAAAGTTAATGCTCAGTTAAATATTGGTAGCAGGTATTTGGTGGTATTGAATCATTTCGTATATTCAGATGAAATGGATCCAGCAGTTTTGGTGAGATGTCACACTGAGGTGTTCTTTATCTAGCCCGGCTGATGCTAAATCAAAAAGCACATTCATCATAGGCTAAAGTGAGAAAAGGGAACATTTTATCTGAGGTGCTCCCACAACTGGATGCTTCCTAATGCAGTCTTTGGCTGCATTTGACTTGTGGAAGTATTTTTTCCTGTCCTGCTGAAGAATTTGGACAGGGTTCTTAATATGCCTTGTAACATTTCTTTGTCTAAAAAATGAAGAAAATAAAATGTTCAGAAAGTGTCAGTTTCTAAGCAATCCAGTGATTTGTTGGTAAGAAGTTATTTCTTACCAGATTCTTTATTTGTAAGAAATCTTATTCTGAACATTAAAATTCATGATAGCTTGACTCTCAAATAACAGATTCAGGTGATTTTAAAAAATGAATGTATCACTTATAGGCACCACTTTTGCAATCATTTAAAAATCATAAAAAATTGTCTTTGCTGGTATTACCAGTGTCACAAGAAATGATATCATTTCATCTTTCATGTCATAACTCAGGGGAACACCTTCACCCTTGTCAGATAACTTACTTCAACATATTCCCTTGAAATAAATTGTTTTTAAAATTATGGTTTAGATTTTCTCTAACTACAAATCTTGTGTAAATATATATAAATCACTGTTCCTCCTCTACAAATTTAAAAAGATACTAAATAATATCTGCCATGAGTTTTTCTCTGAGACAAGTATTTCCTAATATTTATTTACCTTTACCTAAATTACTTAAAATATTAGTATTTCTACCCACTGAAATCAAAGATTTTTTGATATAGTTGAGGAAAAAATATATCTATATAGAGCTCTTCAAAAGCATATGTAAGGCTGTGGAACTGGATGAAGTTTAAGCTGGAATCACGATTGCCTGGCAGAAATATCAATAACCTCAGATACACAGATGACACCACCTTAATGGCATAAAGCAAAAAGGGAATAAAGAACCTCTTGGTGAAGGTGAAAGAGAAGAGTGAAAAAGCTGGCTTAAAGCTCAATATTAAAAAAAAATAAGATCATGGAATCTGGTCCCATCATTTCATGGCAAATAGATGGGGAAACAATGGAAACAGTGAGAGACTTTATTTTCTTGGTCTCCAAAATCATTGTGGACAGTAACTATAGCCATAAAATTAAAAGACTCTTGCTCCTTGGAAGAAAAGCTATGACAAACCTAGACAGCATATTAAAAAGCAGAGACATCACTTTGCTGATAAAGTCCATATAGTCCAAACACATATGGATGTGAGAGTTGGTTCATAAAGAAAGCTGAGCACTGTAGAATTGATGCTTTTGAACTGTGGTGCTGGAGAAGATTCTTGAGAGTCCCTTGGACAGCAAGGAGATCAAATCAGTCAATTCTAAACAAAATTAACCCTGAATATCCTTTGGAAAGACTGATACTGAAGCTAAATCTCCAATACTTTGGCTGCCTGATGTGAAGTTCCAAATTATTAGAAAAGTCTCTGATGCTGGGAAAGATGGGCAAGAGGAGAAGGGGGTGACAGAGGATGAGATGGTTAGATGGCATCATTGACGCAGTGGATGTGAGTTTGAGCAAACTCTGGAAGATAGAGAAGGACAGGGAAGCCTGGTGTGCTGCAGTCCATGGAGTTGCAAAGGGTCAGATACAACCGAGTGACTGGACAACAACAGCAGCATAGCAAATGTACAGTCCTTGAATAGTTAAGAATAATTAAAATGTGCTGTTAGTTTAATGTTTCTATAATTAAACCACAAGTGATTATTTTAATATATTTATAAAAAGTAAGACACTGGAAATGGTATATTTTTTGTTCTATCATGTTTTCATTGTTTTCACAGAGAGTGAAATTTTTATTCTAGACATCTTTTATTACTATGATATAAATAATTACAATCCCAACATATGCCAGTACCTTATCAGATGTTAGCGTATCTAGGAATTGTGCAGATTTTGAATATTTAAACATTTACATAAAATAATGTTAAGTAAGTTGAAATATTTTGAAAGCAGTTTGATGCTGAAAGTTATTTAAATTTAAAACATACATATGGTTTATTATCTTTCTCTGTCTCTTTCTCTATCCTCTTATAATCATATTTATGACTCAAAAACTAAGCTATAAGTTTGTTAATTTTGTTAAAGTTTCAAAGTATCTGTTTTCAGCATAGGCAGTATTTCTAAACAATCTTGTAAGTATTGTTTTTGCCCCCTGCAACATTCTTCCTTAAATTCTTTACATTTTAATGAATAAATGCATGAATATCTTAGCGTTAGGAGTAAGTTTCTTACCAAAGAGTTTAGATTAGTTACTGATATGAGTTATCAAAAGAAAAAAGAAAGATATATAGTGAATGGAGCATGTAAACTAAAAATGATATAAAAATAGACTAAAATTATAATCATTTTATTCAACATAATCAATAAACTGTTACTGTGCATTTACTACTTATCTAGCCTTAGTTGAGATGCAGATATAAACAGAAAAATGTGGCATATTCAGAAGTCTCACATTACATGTTAAAACATTCATAGAACAAAAATGCTAAGTGAAAGAGGAAAGATAAAATTTTAAAAAATATAAGAGAATAGAAGAGTATTTACCTCCTTTCTGCATTTTTTCATGGGCCACCGCCATTCCAGGCCTTCCCTCCTCTTCCTCCTCGCCCTTCTTCTTATACTTACTTAGCTTTATTTCTTAATATTTCATTATGAATATAACATTTCATTGAGGAATCATTTATTATTGCATTCATCCCTTTATTGAATTATCAACAAATATTTCATGATTATTGTCAATATAATTTTTTAACACTTATAATGACAAAGTCCTTATTATTTATTTTGGTCTTCACAACCTTTGTGAACTTAATTTAAAAACAGTTTTTAGCATGGCTTGGCAGAGGAATATTTTACCCAGGGCTTTGTGAAACTACGGATATTATGAAATACATATTTATTCAAAAGTTTGCTTGATAATTTAAGACTACATTTCAAATAATTCAAGATCATTTAGAGATGAGACAAAATCCCATCTCTGAGAGTCTTCAGGTTAATATCATCTAAACAACAAACTCTCTAAAGCTAAGGGATATATATCCAATATTTACATTATGATCTATCAAAAAATGGATGCCAAATGTTGGTTGGATGCTAGCTTATGTGTTAATGAATATGTTGTTTAACATTAGAGATAACTTCCTTGACATTACTTTTAATTCTTGTCAATAAATTACAGCTGACCTTTGGAACAACTTGAGAGTTAGGGATGCTGACATTCAGTGCTGTGAAATTTGTGTATAAATAATGTTTGCCCTTCGAATATGCAGTTCTTCTGTAACTGTGGTTCTGTATTCAAACACTGAGAAGTTTCCAGTGCTGTAGTATTGACTATTGAAAAATATCTGAAGAGAAAAATCCACATGCAAATAGACCTACACAGTTCAAACCTGTGTTGTTCAAGGGACAACCGTATTACTTTTTTTTTCCCAAAAAAATTAACTTACATATTTATTTTACGAGAAATAAATAATTCTTTCTTTAAACTAATTTTCTTGTTGGGAACATCATTTTTCATTTGTGAGTATGGCTTTCTCAAGCTTCAGAAGTTAATTCTAGTTGTCTGAAATATGTTAAATTAATATGTGAATTTTCATATTGCATCACCTAGATTTGTTGAAGGATTCTAACTGTCACAAGCTATGCAAGGCAAAAAGGGACAGAGAGCAAGAGAGAGAGAGAATGCCTTGCTTTTCTAGGATGTGCTGAAATGCCAGAAATAGTTTGAAAAGTGGATGAGAGCTTAGATGTTATCTTGGTATAACATGATTCTACATCACAAAATACTGAGATCTGGGGTGATGACAAATTTAGTTTTTCTGAGCTTGCTCTGGATTGATCAGAGGTTTAATCCAAGATCACCTTGCTGAGATAGCCTCTATTCACATTCAGTTAGTTCCTTTTTAGTTTTGTCCTTTCACATTGAAGTGTCCTGGCAGTTTTGCTAGTTCTTCTATAACAATTTCTCACAATCCTCAATTATCTAGAAAATTAAAGCTGCAATCTGCCTTACTTTTATATACGTTTGAGGTCTTTTGCTTGTTTGTTTTGTTTGTTTGTACTCTATTTACTAGAATTACAAAGATTATTCAGGATTTTAATGCACTTTTACAAGAGCCACTTAACTATACCCTCTTTGATGATGCACTGGAGTTTACACTTTTTGGGAATTCTCTTCTATTTCCCTATCAAGAAGTAACTTTCTTTCAAAGACTCATTTTGATTTTGGTTAAACAATTGGCGAAATGTAAATGGAAACTCTGCATGAAAAAACAAATAATCACACTACAACATGAACAAAATAAAACTATTAACTAAAACAGTCACATAAGCATAGAAACATCTCAGAGAAAAATAAGTAAAGTAAAATAAGCAGGTGAATTTCATGTATATTATTTCAATAGGCTATCCAGAATTTTGCTGATCTTTCAAATACATATATATATTTTTATTTTTAATAATTAAAATTTTAAAAAGCAAGCAAAAGTCAATCCTATACACACAAAAAACAATAATTGTTTTTAGGTATTTACCAATAAATTCCTTATTAATAAACTCTTTATTCTTAGGTATTTATCTATAATTTTCTTATTAATAAATTCTTTATTAATAATTTAATCAATGCATTTATCAATATTTCTTTAACATATTTGTTATTTATGATTAGTAACTTATTAATAATTTCTTTATACATGTATATTTACACTGCTAAATTCAAACTGCAGGTTTTATTTAGTGTCCCAAATTTTTACTGTGCATTGTTTTACTGCATATTATGAAAACATGGATTTAACAGTTTTCCTTAACTTTATTATAATTTTTTTTTAATGAAGAATTGTTTATTTATTTATTTTGCTGTGCAGTGTTCACTGCTTGTGAGCTTTCTCTCACTGGGGCAAGTTGAGGCTACTCTCTAGTAGCAGTGCATGGGTGCATCATTGCCGTGGCTTCTCTTATTGTAGAGCGTGCACTACAGGGCACATAGACTTCAGCAGTTGTGCCTCTTAGGCTCTAGAACACAAGTTCAGTAGTCGTGGCACACAGGTTTATGTACTCTGCTAAATGTGGGATACTCCCAGATCAGGAATGGAACCTGTGTCTTCTGCATTGACAGGCAGATTTTTTACCACTGAGCCACCAGAAAAGCCCTAATTATGACTTATGGCAGGTTTCATTCTATGGTTTTTCACTCTTTGGGGATGCCTTGTTTTTCCCTCAGTTCAGTTCAGTCACTCAGTCATGTCTGACTCTTTGCAACCCCATGAATCACAGCACGCCAGGCCTCCCTGTCCATCACCAACTCCTGGAGTTCACTCAGACTCACGTCCATCGAGTCAGTGATGCCATCCAGCCATCTCATCCTATGTCATCCCCTTTTCCTCCTGCCTCCAATCCCTCCGAGCATCAGAGACTTCCAATGAGTCAACAGACTTCCGATGAGTCAACTCTTCACATGAGGTGGCCAAAGTATGGGAGTTTTTCCCTAGCAGCATGTTTCTCTTCATGAAAAATCTCTATTATCTCACTTATTGCTCAAAAAAATTCATGAACTTGAGAAAAAAAAAACCTGTATGGCTCACCAATTTATGAAATATCTTTGATATCTATTTGTATACATATATTAGGTGTTGTATTCTTCTCTTTATGTGCAGTGAACAGTTCAGTCCCTTTTCTACAGAGGCCCACAAATATAAGACAGTGCCTGAGTGTATATTTCTATTCTCATCTCCTCTTTACCAACAGTTTATTATAACTAGATTAGTTTGCTTTTAAATTTGCATATATATAGAACTGTACAAAAAAGATCTTCATGACCTAGATAATCATGATGGTGTGATCACTGACCTAGAGCCAGACATCCTGCAATGTGAAGTCAAGTGGGCCTTAGGAAGCATCACTATGAACAAAGCTAGTGAAGGTGATGGAATATCAGTTGAGCAATTTGAAATCCTGAAAGATGATGCTGTGAAAGTGCTGCACTCAATATGCCAGCAAATTTGGAAAACTCAGCAGTGGCCACAGGACTGGAAAAGGTCCGTTTTCATTCCAATTCCAAAGACAGGCAATGCCAAAGAATGCTCAAACTACTGCACAATTGCACTCATCTCACACGCTAGTAAAGTAATGCTCAAAATTCTCCAAGCCAAGCTTCAGCAATACATGAACTCTGAACTTCCAGATGTTCAAGCTGGTTTTAGAAAAGGCAGAGGAACCAGAGCTCAAATTGCCAACATCCACTGGATCATGGAAAAAGCAAGAGAGTTCCAGAAAAACATCTATTTCTGCTTTATTGACTATGCCAAAGCCTTTGACTGTGTGGATCACAATAAACTGTGGAAAATTCCAAAAGAGATGGGCATACCAGACCACCTGACCTGCATCTTGAGAAACCTGTATGCAGGTCAGGAAGCAACAGTTAGAACTTGACATGGAACAATAGACTGGTTCCAAATAGGAAAAGGAGTATGTCAAGGCTGTCTATTGTCACCCTGTTTATTTAACTTATATGCAGAGTATGTATGTCATGAGAAACGCTGGGCTGGAGAAAGCACAAGCTGGAATCAAGATTGCCAGGAGAAATATCAGTAACTTCAGATATGCAGATGACACCAGCCTTATGACAGAAAGTGAAGAAGAATTAAAGAGCTTCTTGATGAAAGTGAAAGAGGAGAGTGAAAAAGTTGGCTTAAAGCTCAGCATTCAGAAAATTAAGATCATGGCATCTGGTCCCATCACTTCATGGGAAATAGATGGGAAAACAGTGGAAACAGTGTCAGACTTTATTTTTCTGGGATCCAAAATCACTGCAGGTGGTGATTGCAGCCATGAAATTAAAAGACACTTACTCCTTGAAAGGAAAGTTATACCAACCTAGATAGCATATTAAAAAGCAGAGACATTACTTTGCCAGCAAAGGTCCATCTAGTCAAGGCTATGGTTTTTCCAGTGGTCATGTATGGATGTGAGAGTTGGACTGTAAAGAAAGCTGAGAGCTGAAGAATCGATGCTTTTGAACTGTGGTGTTGGAGAAGACTCTTGAGAGTCCCTTGGACTGCAAGGAGATCCAACCAGTCCATCCTAAAGGAGATCAGTCCTGGGTGTCCATTAGAAGGACTGATGTGGAAGCTGAAAGTCCAATACTTTGGCCACCTGCAGTGAAGAGCTGACTCATTGGAAAAGACCCTGATGCTGGGATTGATTGAGGGCAGGAGGAGAAGGGGACGACAGAGGATGAGATGGTTGGATGGCTTCACCGACTCGATGGACTTGGGTTTGGGTGAACTCTGGGAGTTGGTGATGGACTGGGAGGCTGGTGTACTCCAGTTCATGGGAATGCAAAGAGTTGGACATGACTGAGCAACTGAACTGAACTGATATATGTATATATAATTTCTCTCTTCTGTCAAATTTTGATAATAGATTATAAAAACCTTATATCTATTATGATAACATAACATTAGCCTTTATCCTATGCTAATCCATTTACTTTTGCAAATAAGATTGGTAAAATTGGCAGTCTCTCCTTTCTGCCATAATTTTTGTATGTTATATCTTTTCCAATTATATGGAAAAATATTTAGACACAAATAAAAATCTCTATTTTTTAATAAAATTGAAAATCTTTTAACATATTTTGTTAATTTATTTTCAATAAGACAATTCACCTAATCACAGCCTCCTAGTATTCAGACTTCATGTTTCACATGTAATCTTAGAAGTTTTCAATATCTTTGAACTACATTTAAGAAGCTGAACAGTTTAAGAAACCAACTCCTCTTGGATATTTAAGATGAGGATACAGGGCAAGCCACTGCCCCAAGATTAGAGAAACACAGGAAGACAAACAGTCACAAGTGGAAACTGCTGTGGGAACCAGTGCCAGGGGTAGGAAAACCTGAACTGTAATTTATAAATTGCTAGAGGCTTTGTCTGGAAAATTCTGAAAGTTAAAAACTCCAGGGAGATCCAGTGACAGCATGATGAAATGTCACTGTAAATCTATTGGCATGATAAAAATTAAAAAAAAAAAACAACTAGCAAGGATGAAGAATAAAAAGAATTCTCATTCATTACTGATGGGGATGAAAATTATATAGCTCACTTTGGAAGATAATTTGGTAACTTTTTACAAACCCAAACATAGCCTTACCATATGATCCAAAAATAGTGCTTCTGGTAATCTACCCAACTGATATGAAATCTATGGGTAATACAAAACCCTGCATGTGAATGGATGCAACCAAGACATCACCAAATAAGTGAAAGTATAAAAAACTATCATACATTTATACAATATAATATTTTAATTGTAAAAAGAAGAGAGCTATTAAAATATGAATGCAAAAAAGTGGTCATTTCACAAATATTGGTAAATGAAAAATGCCAATCAAATTTCAACTATATGATATTTTGGAAAAGTCAAAGCTTTAAACACAATAACCAAATCAGTGGTCACTTATCAGGGACACTCGGGCCATAGATAAGGTGATACAAACGAAGTGCAGGTTATTTATTTATTTATTTTGGTTTGGGAAACTATTCTATATAATAGTGGAATGATGAATAAACGGCATTATGCATTGTCAAAACCCAAAGAACTTTATGGCACAAGAAGTGAACTTTAATGTATGTTAATTAAAAAAAATATTTAGGATTTTGGGGAATGTAGGAAGAAATGCAGAATGTGACAAGAAACTAACTGTATTATAAATGTATGCAACAAATTTGTTGAAGCAGATGGAGAGAAAATGGTGCTAACATATATAATTATAGAAGTGTTTGGAATCTGTAATACTAAAGGCAAAAGGATGTGCAGATAAACACTGTATTCTAATTAATAACATTTTCCCTCATGGGAATAAAGGCTAATAATTCTAATACTGCTATAAATATGTGAAAGTGAAAGTCACTCAGTCTTGTCTGACTCTGACATCCCATAGACTGTATAGTCCATGGAATTCTCCAGGCCAGAATACTGGAGTTGGTAGCCTTTCCCTTCTCCAGGGGATCTTTTCAACCCAGGAATCAAACCCAGGTCTTCCACATTGCAGGTGGATTCTTTACCAGCTGAGCCACCAGGGAAGCCCAAGAATCCTGGAGTGAGTAGCCTATCCTTTCTGCAGTGGGTCTTCCTGACCCAGAAATTGAACCACGATCTCCTGCATTGCAGGCAGATTCTTTAACAGCTGAGCTACCAGGGAATTGAAAATTTAAGGAAGTGGAAAGTCGTAACCAGGTTTCTCACTATTAGAGGGAAATTTATGGATAAGTAAGAAGAAAGCTACAGAGATTCATGTGGTAATAAATTAGAGAGTTGGAATTATCAGTATAAACTGTATTTAGCTTAATATAGGCACAGATGGTTGGGTTGAAATATATATGTATATATATATAGAGAGAGAGCCACATTTTAGTTTACACACATATATTGTCCTGTTCTGCCAGCTGAGACTCTCCGAAAGCAATGACACAAGCAGCACTCAGATGCTGATTTCTAATAGCATTCTTCCATAAAAGGAGTCAGAGTTCCCTGAAGACTTGGATGATTCAGGACTGGGTAACACAATATGCAAGATGAGCCTGGAGCATTTTGTAGTGTTTAAAAGCATAGAGGTTCTAGGAGAGGAGAGGAAGAAAGCAAAGAAAGAAGACAGACACCATATAGATGGAGCCAAATGAAAGAATACCCAAAAAGTAAAATGGGACTAGATAGGGAGTATGGGACTGACATGTACCTACTGCTACATTTAGAACGGATAATCAATTAGGACCTACTGTATATTAGAGGGAACTGTGATCAATATTATGTTACAACCTAAATGGGAAAACAATCTAAAAAAAGAATTGATACATAATATGTGTAAATGAATCACTGTGCTACATACCTAAAATTAATACAACACTGTTAATCAACTATACTCCATATGAAATTAAAAAAAAAAAACTAGAAAAAAGTGAGGAAAATATGTAAAGTAGTATTGGATTATAAGCCAAAATATAAAATAAACAACTGTATGTCTATATTGATATAAATGATGACTGAATAAAAAACTGAAAATAAAAAATCTCCCATGCAAAGCATTATAAATCACTTATGCAAATACTCTATCCTAAGGAAAGGCTGGGCTTCCCAAGTGGCACTAGTGGTAAAGAAGCTATGCCCTCATTCAGGAGCATAAGAGACAAAGGTTCAACCCCTGGGTCAGGAAGAATCCCTTGAGTAGGCATGGCAATCCATTCCAGTATTCTTGCCTGCAGAATGGCCTAGACAGATAAGCCTGGCAGACTATGGTCCATAGGGTTGCAAAGAATCCAACACAACTGAAGCGACTTAGCGTGCACACAAAGGAAAATAGCCTAACATTCTCCTTAGTGTGGGCTGTGCATAGTAACTTCTTCTAAATAGTACAGTATAGAAAAAATAATAGCTTTCCAGTGGAGAAAGTTAGCAAAACTACATCAGTAAAGGGATCAAGGTCAACATCAAATGAGCTAAATCAAGTGGACAGCATTTAGCCTTTACATAATGTGATTAAACTGCCACTTTACATTTGTGATTCCATCTCCCAAACTCATAACCTCAGTCTAATCATGACAAAAGCATCAGAAAAATTCTAATTTTTTAGGGCCATCCTATAAAAAAAAACAACTAAAAGATCAACAACTGAACAATTCTCCTCAAAAAGAACCAAAACCAGTACAAAGAAGGAAGTTTGAGACACTGTCATAGGTAAGTGAAGCCTAAAAAGACATTGCGAATATCTCTAAAGAGACATGATTTTATCATGAGAAAAAAAGAGGCTATGTATTAAAACCAAGGAAATCTCAATAAAGTATGAACTTTAATAATAATCTATCAATATAGGTTCATTGTAATAAATATGCTAATATAAGATATTAATAATGGGAGAAATTGGGTATGAGAGACATGAAAACTATACTATCTTGTAATTATTTATACATTTAAAATCATTAAAACATCAGTTAAAATACTTTAAAAATAAAAAATACATAAAACTTACAGGCAATTGTAATAGCAAAGCTAAATTTCCCAAACCAATTCCAAGCTTCTTCCCCTCCCCAGATTTGGTCCTATTCCTATCGTCACTTCTGTTCAGTTTTCACCAGAGGATATTTCCTCAGTCATACCTTGCACAAGAATCTCTATTTCAGGATCTACTATTGAGGAGTCAACTTAAGAGAAAGCAAAAGAATGCTTTAGACTTGATACCTGCCTCTCCTTTCTTTGTGTCTTTTCATCCTGTCCATGGGGTTCTCATTCTAATGGCAGGAAGCAAAGAGGAACTAAAGAGCTTCTTGATGATGGTGAAAGAGGAAAATGAAAATGCTGGCTTAAAACTCAACATTCAAAAAACAAAAATCATGGTATACAGTCCCATCACTTCATGGCAATAGATGGGAAATAAATGGAAATAGCAACGAATTTTCTTTTCTTGGGCTCCAAAATCACTGCAGATGATGACTGCAGCCATGAAGTTAAAAGACTCTTCCTCCTTGGAAGAAAAGCTATGACAAACATAGGCATTATATTAAAAAACAGAGACATCACTCAGCTGAACTATAGTCAAAATTATGGTTTTTCCAGTAGTCATGAACAGATGTGAGAGCTGGACCATAAAGAAGGCTGAGCACCAAAAAATTGGTGCTTTAGAACTGCGGTACTGGAGAACACTCTTGAGAATCTATTGGACTGCAAGGAGATTAAACCAAGCAATCCTAAAGGAAACCTACCCTGAATATTCACTGAAACAACTGATGCTGAAGCTGAAGCTCCAATACTCTGGCCACCTGATGCGAAGAGCAGAGAGTGAAGGACAGGTAAGCCTGGTGTGTTCCCAGTCCATGGGGTCACAAAGAGTCAAACACTGCTTAGCAACTGAACAATAATAACTTCTTTCTTTCATCCATGTAGTTTCATCCATTATCAGTCAAATTTTTATGATGATGTCACCTTGCCTCTTCAAACTGAGATTTCACTGTCTTTGATAAAAAGAAATATTAGAAGTACTCTGTTTTTTCCATCTGGATGAAATTAAAAGAATAAGAATTAGCACTATTACCTTACTGGGCAAAATTTAAATATATTTATTTAAATATATACAAAAATGAAAGAGAAGAGTGAAAAAGTTGGCTTAAAGCTCAACATTCAGAAAACAAAGATCATGGCATCTGGTCCCATCACTTCATGGGAAATAGATGGGGAAACAGTGACAAACTTTATTTATTTGGGCTCCAAAATCACTGCAGATGGTGATTGCAGCAATGAAATTAAAAGACGCTTACTCCTTGGAAGGAAAGTTATGACCAACCTAGACAGCATATTAAAAAGCAGAGACATTACTTTGTCAACAAAGGTATGTCTAGTCAAGGCTATGTTTTTTCCAGTGGTCATGTATGGATGTGGGAGTTGGACTATAAAGAAAGCTGAGCACCGAAGAATTGATGCTTTTGAGCTGTGGTGTTGGAGAAGACTCTTGAGAGTCCCTTAGACTATAAGGAGATCCAACCAGTCCATTCTAAAGGAGATCAGTCTGGGTGTCCATTGGAAGGACTGATTGTGGAAGCTGAAAGTCCAATACTTTGGCCACCTGATGCGAAGAGCTGACTCATTGGAAAAGACCCTGATGCTGGGAAAGATTGAGGGCAGGAGGAGAAGGAGATGACAGAGGATGAAATGGCTGGATGGCATCACCAACTCAATGGACATGGTTTGGGTGGACTCTGGAAGTTGGTGATGGACAGGGAGGCCTGGTATGCTGTGGTGCATGGGGTCGCAAAGAGTCAGACATGACTGAGCGACTAAACTGAACTGAACTGATATAAAAATGTGTAGCTATAGTTATATGTATATTACACATAATCTCAATATGAGTAAATACATCCATATTTATGTATAACTATATATGTAAATATATTAATATATAGATATTTATTTGCAATAAATACACACTGCATATATATTTGGGCTTCCCTGATAGCTCAGTTGGTAAAGAATCTGCCTGCAATGCAGGGGACCCCAGTTTGATTCCTGGGTCAGTAAGATTGGCTGGAGAAGGGATAGACTACCCACTGCAATATTCATATACATTAATAGAGGCAAGAATATTGAGTACAATTTAAATTTGATATAACATAGAATAAACATCATTTATTCTTTCTTTTTTTTTTTTTTGAAAGTCACTTAGTTGTGTCTGACTCTTTGAGACCCCATGGACTATGTCCATGGAATTCCTCAGGCCAGAACACTGGATTGGGTAGCCTTTCCCTTCTCCAGGGGATCTTTCCAAGCCAGGAATCGAACCCAGGTCTCCTGAATTGCAGGCAGATTATTTACTAGCTGAGCCACACAGGAAGCCCAAGAATACTGGAGTGGGTAGCCTATCCCTTCTCCAGGGGATCTTCCTGACCCAGGAATCAAACCATGGTCTCCAGCATTGCAGGCATATTCTTTACCAACTGTGGTATGAGGGCTATTATTTCTAGGACACCACTAATAAATAAATTCACATAAATTACCATTGGCTTTATGATAGCCATAAATAATGGTTTTTTGCAAAGTTTAGAGATGACAGTTTCCAAAATTTCACTTTTTGCTTCAGTTCTCTTTAGAATATGATTTTTTTTAATTAAAAACAAAAAACAACAACAACAAAAAACTTAGAGGCTTTTTGTCTCAATAGTGAAATGCAACGATATGCCAAAAATGCAATATTGCTCTAGTATGGTAATATATTCCTTTTGAAGACTGTTTTGCTGTGGACAGAACATAGTTTAAATCCTGAGTACACAGGAGACAGCAGTTGGCATGTGCTCTTCAGTTTGACAACTCAACTTGGGTTTGAGAGAGTTTAGCACATCTTTATTAGGACATCAGCCACTGTTATTGCTCAGAACAGAAGGAGCCATGCTTAGGTACTCATGAGAGGTGGAGTCATTAAGCAGAAAGATTCTATTAAATGTAGACTGGTAAAGTGGAATAACATTTTGTGTTTTCTTTCTCTCCATCCCCACTCCAGCCAAATGGTAATTCCAAAATTAACTTATTGAAATTATTATTTTGATTCAAGCAATAAAAAGATATTTTGTAAGTACTGAATATATTCAAGATACTGTGCTAGGCTCTAAGCTTTCAGAAATTTAAAAGACATCATTTTTCATTAAAGGTATATGTGTTCTTTAAACATTCTTCAGATTTACCCTTTTAGGGAATGGTTTTTCTTTTTAAAATTTATGTAGAGACTTCTGTTTGGCTTTTCCATTTTCAGAAGAGATATACTCTGAATCTTGGTTCTGCTCTGGAAAAATCTGCTCTTCAACAGAAGGTATATTGAAATTATAATCCAAATAATGTCAGATATCAGAAACTTGGATCCATTGCCATCTTTTAAACCTCAATCTCTCAGAATAACTGGATAGATATTGCATTTTCACGAATGAAAGTCATTATACATTGTTCATCAGCCTGTTGCCATAATCTATGGAGGCAAGACTTGGATTTGGTATCCATTAATACGAGTAATAGCACTATATTGATGATATTGTGATAGTTCCCTCCTTAGAGGACAATGTTCAGGAAAAGTCATTAGCTTGACTGGTATCAGAAGAAACATTCATATTGAAGTCTTGGAAGAAAGTAGCTCCAAATCCTGTCGGGTTATTAACTGCCCCCCAAATCTTCCAGTCATATAACCTAAACAAATGAAATGAAACAGTATATGCTAATGATTCACCTTTGGGGAAGCTAACTACTAGTCATGGTTTCAAGTTGTGTTTATCATTCTGGGAATCTTTCACTTGGCCTAAGGGCAATATTTACCAGTGAATTAGATAGGGTGGAGGATGGTGAACACCAGACTTTTTATTTCTGAATGGGGACAAATTAAGCCCCTATCTATCTGGTGATTTATATACAGGAAAAGATGCTGGGAAAAAAAGAATGCAAGTGATCAAGTATAATCTCCTTGTATGTATACTAAAAACTGAGCTCTTGATAAATAGACTAATAATCTTTGATATTAAAGTATTCACCAAAGGAATACTTTTATTAGGATATTTCTGGTTTAGTATTTTTATGATAAATAAATCATAATATACAGATTTATAGAAGAGTATGACTACTTAGAAAATGCCACATAAACTATTCAACTGCCTGAGTATAAAATGAAAATTTATAGTAACCTGAGTTAGATCAATCATATTTTCACTCTGAAAACTGTGCTCAAGGAACACACAAAAAGTTGACAATGAGATATAATTTCCCTGATTACTTGACTTAAAATTGAAATTTACTACCAAGCCTATTTCTGAGTCACTCTATCTTTATTCTCTAGCATTTTTCATAATGTTCATGATTTTCTTGCAAAGTATATAATTTACTCTTCATTGTTTATTGTCTGTCTCTCATTGTAATATTCGCTGTTGTTATGTTTAGTCACTAAGTCATGTCTGACTTTTGTAACCTCATGGACTGAATAGTCCACCAGAATTCTCTGTCCATGGGATTTCCCAGGCAAGAATACAAGAGTGGGTTGCCACTTCCTTTTCCAGGGGATTCCAGCCCTGGGAATTGAACCTGCATCTCCTGCTTGGAAAGCAGATTCTCTACCACTGTGTCATAAGACACAGAAAATCAGTAATCTGTCCTTTCTGCATTGATTTATAGTAAACCGTCCAGTAGTGACAAAATGTAAAAATAAGCATAAAAAAGTAGTAAGCAAATGAATGTGTTCAAGGGAAATATATGTACAAAATGAAGCTATAAGGATTCAGGTTGAAATTAAGAGATTGTGTTTGTATGAATTATAGAAGTTAGAAATAGAGAAGGAGGAAGAGAAGAAAAGAGATAAGATAATATGAAAGAAAAGGAAAAATAAATTGATGGAAACAGGAAGAAGAGAGGAAAGAGAAGAGAAGAGTATAAGACTAACCCATCTCTAGAGCTCCTCAGGTGGCCCAATGGTAAAGAATACATTTGCCAATGCAGGAGGCTCAGGTTTTATCCCTGGCTTGGAAAGAACTCTGGAGAAATAAATGGCAACCTGCTCCAGTATTCTTGCCTGGAAAATTACATGTACAGAGGAGCCAGGTGGACTACAGTCCATGGGCTCGCAAAAGAGTTGGACATGACTTAGCAACTAAACAACAACAGAACCATTTTAGTTCTTGTCCTTTTGATTATTGGTTATTTTTATTTTTCAATCCCTAAGGAATTCTTTAAGAGATCCCCTATATACAATTACATTAAACCATGGAAGCAACTGTTAGAACTGGACATGGAAAAATAGGCTGGTTCCAAATAGGAAAAGGAGTACATCAAGGCTGTATATTGTCACCCTGCTTATTTAACTTATATGCAGAGTATGTACGTCATGAGAAATTCTGGGTTGGAGGAAGCATAAGATGGAATCAAGATTTCTAGGAGAAATATCAATAACCTCAGATATGCAGATGACACCAGCCTTATGGCAGAAAGTGAAGAAGAACTAAAGAGCTTCATGATGAAAGTGAAAGAGGAGAGTGAAAAAGTTGGCTTAAAGCTCAACATTCAGAAAATTAAGATCATGGCATCTAGTCCCATCACTTCATGGGAAATAGATGGGGAAACAGTGGAAACAGTGTCAGACTTTATTTTTCTGGGCTCCAAAATCACTGCAGGTTGTGATTGCAGCCATGAAATTAAAAGACACTTACTCCTTGGAAGGAAAGTTATGACCAACCTAGATAGCATATTAAAAAGCAGAGATATTACTTTGCCAACAAAGGTCCATCTAGTCATGGCTATGGTTTTCCCAGTGGTCATGTATGGATGTGAGAGTTGGACTATAAAGAAAACTGATCACTGAAGAATTGATGCTTTTGAACTGTGGTGTTGGAGAAGACTCTTGAGAGTCCCTCAGACTGCAAGGAGATCCAACAAGTCTATCCTAAGGAAGATCAATCCTGGGTATTAATTGGAAGGACTGATGTTGAAGGCGAAACTCCAATACTTTGGCCACCTCATGCGAAGTGTTGACTAATTGGAAAAGACTCTGATGGTGGGAAGGATTGAGGGCAGGAGGAGAAGGGGACGACAGAGGATGAAATGGCTGGATGGCATCACCGACTCGATGGACATGAATTTGGGTAAACTCCGGGAGTTGGTGATGGACAGGGAGGCCTGGCTTGCTGCGATTCATGGGGTAGCAAAGTGTCAGACATGACTGAGTGACTGAACTGAACTGAACGGAAGGAACTGTCTAAGAGATCCCCTATATACAACTACATTAAACCATGTATTTCCCAAATGTTTAAAAAGTGGATTTCCCAAAACTCTCATGAGAAAGAATGATTCTCCTGAATCTATCACAAAATATTTTTTTATTTAATTTAATAGCAACATGAACAATAATCATAGTAAGATCATTTTTATGACAAGCAAAAATATTCTCATGTGTGTTTAAAATGAATGCAACCTATTGACATTTGAAATTTTATAAATCTGATACTTTAGAAAATAGCCATATTTTTCAAATTTCAAATGAAAACTATGAAAATAAAATTGAAAACATTAATTCTTTGATAACACATTATTTATAGTCCACAATAGCTGTAATTAGAGTTGACAGTGTTCTCCATTTGACCTTGAAGAAACAATAAATATTAATGAGGCACTATTATGTTTTTGTATGGAGTTGTTCACATGCAAAAAAAAAAAAAATCATTAAATATTCACCTGCTAACATCTGTGGTTCCCATAGACTTTACACAATGATTTGAATGCTTTACTCTCAATGATGCACAAAATATTCTTATGTTGAAAAATATAAACTTGTTAGTTCCAACATCTCACTGTTAATAGTGGTAATAAAAAGATTCAAAATTAAATATAAAATTTTCACAAGTTTTTGTGTTTAATGTAAGGATTCTATGAGAATAACTGAAAGAATCAGCTAAATCATATGATAAAGAGCATTGCATACTATCAGTAGAATTTAAGTTTATTCTCTTATTCAACATCAATATTATACCTTGAAATATTTTCTTCTTAATTTGTTTTAAGGATATTATCCTGGGTGAGCTCTTAAAAAAGCTCAGAAAGAAGTGAAGGAGCAAGAGATCCTCTCCGTGGAGAGGATTGGTTGTGGAGTGGAGATGACAGGATTGGTTGGAGGTTTCTAGGATGTCAAACAACCCTTGCCAACAACTAACAAGAAAATGCAAATGTCAGTTTTATAATCAGAAGAAATTGATTTCTGCCAATAACTAAGGAGACTCATAAAGGACCCTGAGCCTCAGGTGAGATCACAGCCCTGGCTTACACTTTGATTGCAGCATGGAGAGTCCTTGAACGGAGGGTCCAGTGAAAATATACTAGAATCCTGATGCATGATAACTGTGAGAGAATGAATGTGTTACACTCTCAGAGTATTTGCCCAACAAACCTCTTCTACTCCATTTCCTTCTCTCCCTTTACATAACTATCTATTGCATAACCCAAATACTTACACTGAATGGCTATATAATGGGAATCTCTACCCCTGCATCCTTCAGGTCCTTGATGGTGGCACTAATTTGCAATCCCTCCAGCAATGTGCTATTTGTTTTGGTTTACTATTTCCTATGTAAAAGCTCTTCTAGTGCTTCCACTTGGCATTTCCCAGCGTAATAGCCCTCACTTCATAGATTAGGAAAGCAATGCTGTGATTCTGGCAGTTGCTGAGGATATCTATTGCAATTATACAGTTTAGAACTGGGGACACAACTAACAGATAAGTTAGGGGATGAAGTGAACCTAATGTGAGGTGAACATGGGATAAAACTTTATTGATGACCTGATTTCCAAAAACCCTTTATCTGACTGGTGAATTAGAGTGATATTTTGGGTCTCCTAGAGTAAGTGTCTGTTCAGAGAATATGGGGCTTCCCTGGTGGCTCAGTGGTATAGAACCCACCTGCCAACACAGGAGACATAAGAGACACAGGTTCAATCCCTGAGTCATGAAGATCCCCTGGAGAAGGAAATGGCAAACTTGCTTCAGTATTCTTGTCTAGAAAACCCCATGGAGTGAGAAGCCTGGCGAACTACGGTCAATGGGGTTGCAAAGAGTAAGACATGACTGAGCGACTAAACAAAACAGAGCATGTGCCCAGAAATTCCAAGAAAGACTGATTATTTTCTTTTCCCCAAAGCATAGTCACCTTGACAAAAAGATAAAGGTCCCTTTGGGAAAGGTTGAAAGAAAGATTAGCAGTATAAATTTTTGGCAATATACTGAGGTCCAGCCTCTCCTTTATTCAAGGGGTTATGGGTCTTAAACTGGCTGAAGTCTGGAAATTAATTGATTGATGACTGGTAATTCAAGTTAAACTTCTGCCTACATGGTCTAGAACTCTTCCACTTTTATAGATAAAGTAAAAATTTATGTGACTGCCCATTGATTTTTCTCTTAGGGACACTATGACCAACTAGCCAGTGCCATAAGTTTCAGTGATTCAGAGTATCCTGATTAACACTTTGACTCCATTGTTCATGACAACAATCATGTCTACTTGCTCTTTTGCAGCTAAGTGCTGTTGCCACTTGATCCCTTCTACCTTAACATCTAATTATTTTCATTTCATTTAAGGATCTCAGTTCAAAGGCAGCAGTTTTCACTGTAATTTTTGACCCATAGAATGCCGGAGCTCACTTCACATATGCATTCCTCACAGGTGTATTAAAAGATGCATTCTCTCAGGTGGGTAAACAGGTTTTGTGTGATCCACTCTAACATTCCAATCTCCTCAAACTTTGGGGTACTGTCTTTTACAGTCTATGAAGGGACTTATGTCATTTCAGCATAATTTAACATATGCCACTTTTTGGTGTATATTTCAGCTACCAAAGGCACACACTATTAAAGATCTTTTGACCTTTCAAGCTGTAACGATGAATCCAGAATCTGCTTAGTATGTATGCTTACATCAACAAATTTGTTTAAATTCAAATTTATGTTCCTTCCACGATCACCCTACACTCTTAATATCTACCCCTACATCTATGGCAACCCACTCGAGTACTCTTACCTGGAAAATCCCATGGATGGAGGAGCGTGGTAGGCTACAGTCCATGGGGTTGCAAAGAGTCGGACACAACTGAGCAACTTCATTTTCACTTTTCACTTTCACATCTATTCCTAAGATGTCTGTCTGCATTAACTGGAAAATTCATGTAGTTCTTTGGAGAGTTAGTACAACACCTCATGAGTTATACTTTGAACCTCATCTTTTGGGTCCTACTGGTACTTGAGTCTTGTTATGGCTCTAGAAGCAAGGAGTAATAAGAATGGACACTGACAAAAATCAGCAGTGTGTAAGCCATTGCAAGTTCTTCAACCAAGGGGTATTAACCTCCTCAGACAAGAACTTGGAAGAATGTTCTTCTAAGTGAAGAACATTCACTTGAAGTGTCCCCAGCTACATGACGAATTGCTCATATGTCTCTATTCCAATTTTCAGATACCCATCCCTTTTCCATCAATACAGTCACTTGAACAGCAGGCACCCTGTGAGGTTGGGAATTCAATTTGTGTTGTAGTTCAACTGCCTACGAAAAGGATTTTATTATAGATATTTTATCTCCATGGACGTAAGAGTTGAGAGTTTCATTCAGGGCAGACACAGAAATTTTCAGGTTATTCATGCATGGAATTTGAAGCCCTGAGTTCATCCTTTTTGTCCCTTGTACTCTGTCCAGCAGTTAGGAGCAACCAATCCATCTCATTACAGTCATTAACTTGACCCAAAAAAAAAAAAAAATGTAGTCTAAGATAGCAAATGCACACTCGGAAACTTGCCTCATAAATATTTGTTTAGGAGCATGTAACAGTGATAATTTGTGTTCTCTTATAGCAACATCAAATCTTGAATTACCAGTGCCCTCTTTGCCACTGGAAATAGAAACAATTTATGCCTTTAATTAGAACCACATTAGTGAGTCAGTACCACAAATCCAAGAATTAATTCCCCCAAAAAAGAGTCTGTTTGGTAGAACCATTTTCAGTACCAAAATTTGTAACAGTTAAGGTTCTTTAGGAAACAAAACCAAAAGGAACTTTATTTATTCACTTTTGTATAGAAATAGACTCACACATTTTGAGGGGCTAAGAAGTGTAAAGAAACAGGCAAGATTTCTGTTACAGTCTTGATGTAATATTTCTTCTTCTCTGGGACGCAGTTTTTGTTCATAAGTCCCTCATCTGATTGAATGAGGTCCGCTTATAGGGTTGAGGATAATCTTATTTATTCAAAATTAGCTGATTGTAAAGGCTAACCACAACTATAGAATATCTTCACATTAACCTAGAGAAAAGTGTTCAACTATGTTCTATGCTTTCAGCACCATCAGCTAGCCAAGTTGACTTATAAAAATCAATCATTAGATTCAACAAAGACATTCTTAAATGTGCCTGGCTTTATTTTCCCTCTCAGTTCATAGCAGTGTAAAATACAGTGACTACTAAGTGTTTGATAACACTGACTTTATTCATGCTGTTTGTGTGTGCTCAGTCATGTCCAACTATATGTGACCCTATGGACTGCAGCCCATCAGGCTTCTCTGAGATCATCCTGGCAAGAATAATGGAATGGGTTATCATTTCCTTCTCCAGGGAATCATCCCCATTGAGGGATCGAAACTGCATCTCTTGTGTCTCCTTTCATTGGCAGAAAGATTCTTAACCACTGAGCCACCTGGGAATCTCTTATTCATATTGAGGTGTTGCTAATTTAACCAACATTATTTGTACACCACAGTGCAAATATCAACATAACAATAAAGACAAATAATGCCTTATTATTTTTATAAAAACCGTTTTGACACTATGGACCTTCTCAATTGATTAGATAAAGTCATAAAACTAATTAGAGAATATCTACTGTAATAAACAAATTATAATTAGCTTATTTCTGAATGTCTGGGGCTTCCCAGATGGCTCAATGGGGAAAAAAAAACAAAAAAACAAAAAAACTCCACCTGCCAATGTAGGACATGCAGGAGATGTGGGTTCAAACCTTGGGTTGGGAGGGTCCTCTGCAGGAGGAAATGACAACCCACTCCAGTATTCCTGTCAGGAAAATCCCATGGACAGAGTAGCCTGGTGGGCTACAGTTCATGGGGTTGGAACAAGTAGGACGTGACTGAACACACATGCACGAACATGCTCACTGGAAATTAGTTACTAGCTTGTTTATAGAAAGGTAATACGGGGATGGTCTTCATGCATGCATTTTTTTTTTTTTTTTTCTTTCCTTGAAGAAATAAACCCTTTTCCCCAGGGCTGGAAATTGAGAACAACATTGAAAAGTCATCAAATCCAGTGTTTAGTGTGTATATGATTTATAGTTAGATCTCCTTTCTGTATGCTTTTATTCTACTAAATGAAGGATGATTCCTTTTGTTTAGTTTGCTAGCTTTAACTGAGAATTTTGTTATATATATATGTGTGTGTATATATATAATATATATATATATGTATGTATATACCATCAGAAAAAAATCACTTGTCTCAAATAGGCTTAAATATAAATATTTGTATGTCTTATTGTGCCAATATATTATTTAAAAATTTCAGAAAACTAAGATCATGCCATCCGGTCCCATCACTTCATGGCAAATAGATGGGGAAACATGGAAACAGTGAGAGACTGTACTTTTTGGTCTCCAAAATCACTGCAGACAATGACTACAGCCATGAAATTAAAGGATGCTTTAATGGAAGGAAAATTATGACCAACTTAGACAGCATATTAAAAAGCAGAGACATTACTTTGCCAACAAAGGTCCATGTAGTCAAAGTTATGCTTTTTCCCATAGTCATATATGGATGTGAGATTTGAACTATAAAGAAAGCTGAGCGCCAAAGAATTGATGATTTTGAACTGTGGTGTTGGAGAAAACTCTTGAGAGTCTCTTGGACTGCAAGGAGTCCAACCAGTCTATCCTAAAGGAAACCAATCCTGAATATTCATTGGAAGGACTGATGTTGAAGCTGAAACACCAATACTTTGGCCACCTCATGTGATGAACTGACTCACTTGAAAAGACCCTGATGCTGGGAAAGATTGAAGGGGGGAAGAGTACGGGATGACAGAGAATGAGATGGTTGGATGGCATCACTGACTTGATGGACAGGAGTTTGAGTAAGCTCCAGGAGTTGGTGATGGACAGGGAGGCCCGGCGTGCTGCAGTCCATGGGGTCACAAAGAGTCAGACATGACTGAGTGACCAAACTGAACTGAACAAGTTAATAGAAAAATCAGTTATTAACACTCATTCATATTTTCTAAGCTTTTTGTTTTTCTTAACCAAATAAGAAAAAGCCTTCCTCAAATGTAAAGAGAAGAATTTTGCTTATAATGTTAGTAGTATATAATGTATAGTCATTCTTGTTGTCTTTCCCAAGCACTTTTATCAACTACTTTCTCTTCTTTCAACTTTATTTTTTAAACTTTAAGGCTTCAAGATGCTTTTTGCTTCAGATAAACTTTATTTTTCTTTTAGCCAAAGCTGATAATAATAATATGAGCCATGTCATGTGTTTTTTCTACAATCAAGTAAATACTATTTTATAATACTTCAAGTGAAACAAAATCCTTTATATTCAAAATATTATGTCCTGTTAATATTATTATTAAGAATTAATTGATAGTTTACTTAATTCTATCTTGACAAATTTTAGAGCATGATTTTGGCTGAATAGGTCTCATTATTATCTTATTTTAATGCTTTGGGATACATAACTCAAAATCTAAGCTCAATTTATTACAATGTTTGGGTTAACAGGTATCACAATTGAAAAATATAATTCATGAAGATATACATGCTGTGCTTAGTCACTCAGTCATATCCTACTCTTTGGGACCTCATGGACTGTAGCCCATCAGGCTCCTTTTCCATGAGGAGCCTCCAGGCTAGAATACTGGAGTGGGTTGCCATGCCCTCCTTCTTCCCAACACAGAGATCAAACCCTCGACTCCCACATTCCAGGAAGATTCTTTATGTTTGAGTCACTAGGGAAGCCCAGCTCATTTTAGTCACTCAGTCAAGTCCGACTCTTTGCACCCCCATAGATTGCAGCATACCAGGCTTCCCTATCACCAACTCAAACCCATGTCCATTGAGTCAGTAATGACATCCAAACATCTCATCTTCTGTTGTCCCCTTCTCCTCTTGCCTTCAATCTTTCCCAGCATCAGGTCTTTAAATGAGTCAGTTCTTAGCATCAGGTGGCCAAAGTATTGGGTTTCAGCTTCAGCATCAGTCCTTCCAATGAATATTTAAGACTGATCTCCTTTAGGATAGACTAGTTGGATCTCCTTGCATTCCAAGAGACTTTCAAGAGTCTTCTCCAACACCACAGTTCAAAAGCATCAATTCTTCAGCGCTCAGCTTTCCTTATAGTCCAACTCTCACATCCATGCATAACTTCTGGAAAAACCATAGTTTGATTAGATGGGCCTTTGCTGGCAAAGTAATGTCTTTGCCATTTAATATGCTATATTGATTGGTTATAGATTTTCTTCCAAGGAGCAAGCGTCTTTTAATTTATTGGCTGCAGTCACCACCTGCAGTGATTTTGGTGACCCCCAAAAGAAAGCCTCTCACTGTTTCCATTGTTTCTCCATCTATTTACCATGAAGTGATGTGACCAGATGCCATGATCTTAGTTTTCTGAAGGTTGTGTTTCAAGCCAACATTTTCAGTCTCCTCTTTCACCTTTATCAAGAGGCTCTTTGGTTCTTCTTCCCTTTTTGCCATATGGGTAGTGTCATCTGCATGTCTGAAGTTACTGATATTTCTCTTGGCAATCTTGATTCCAGCTTGTGCTTCATCCAGCCTGGCATTTCTCATGATGTACTCTGCATAAAAGTAAAGCAAGCAGGGTGACAATATACAGCCTTGACATACTCCTTTTCTGATTTGGAACCAGTATGTTGTTCCATGTGCAGTTCTAACTGCTGCTTCTTGACCTGTAAATAGATTTCTCAGGGGGCAAATCAGGTGGTCTTGCATTCCAATTTCTTTAAGAATTTTCCAGTTTGTTGTGGTCTACACAGTCAAAGGCTTTGGCATATCAGTATAGCAAAAGTAGATACTTTTTTGGAACACTCTTGCTTTCTCGATGATCCAATGGATATTGGCAATTTGATCTCTGGTTCCTCTGCCTTTTCTAAATCCAGCTTGAACATCTGGAAGTTTAGGGTTCACATACTGTTGAAGCCTGGCTTGGAGAATTTTGAGTGTTACTTTGCTAGCCTGTGAGATGAGTACAATTGTATGGTACTTTGAACATTCTTTGGCATTGCTGTTCTTTCAGATTGGCAGGAAAACACCTTTTCCAGTCCTGTGGCCACTGGTGAGTTTTCCAAATTTGCTCTCATATTGACTTCTCTGGTGACTCAGACGGTAAAGCGTATGCCTGCAATTGCATTGTGGGAGACCAGAGTTCGATCCCTGGGTCAAGAAGATCCCCTGGAGAAGGAAATGACAACCCACTCCAGTACTCTTGCCTGGAAAATCCCATGGATGAAGGAACCTGGTAGTTTGTAGTCCATGGGGTCACAAAGAGTCAGACAGGACTGAGCGACTTCACTTTCACCTTTTGAGTGCAGCACTTTAACAGCATCATATTTTAGGATGAGAGTGAGTGGAGTTTACCAGTTGATTTTAAGGAGTCTAGACTCATTCTACAGTGGAAAAGCCATGACTTTCAAAAACACTTTTGGCAATCTTATTTCTTTTGATTTTCACTCTTCTTTGTTAGAATATGACTAATTCTGACTCTTATCCTGACTTACAATAGCAAGTATTTTGTTTGCCTCTCCTTGATTCAAAAATAGTAAAGAAATGCATAGAAAATATAGTTAAATAGATGGTAGAAAGATATCAATAGGTAAAGTAATTAAATCAAAGTTTCCAGCAGAAAGGAATTTTTGTTTTTACTCATTCTTTCTGCTTAGAATCAGTTGTGATGCCTCAGCAGGAGAAAGAGGACACAAATCTTCACATTCATAGCAGAGAAATAGACAAATATAAAGTGTTTGTGTCATGGATGACCACATGAAGCTGTCAAAGTATGGCATACACATCCATTCCTCCAACAAGCCCTATTTTATTTATATCACTCTAAGTCTGATTTTATTGCTTTGGAGTCAAAAGAATTTCTAACTAATGGAGAAATGTACTGCTCAGGGACACTTGTCATCATAGAGATGATCACTACATTTGGCTTCCTTGTCTTTTTTAAAGGACAACTGTCATGACTCATCATCATCTTCAACAGCTTTTTAACATGGGATTGCCGGGAGATTGTTAATAAATCTTAAGATGACTAAAAAAGTCTTAATCATTCTCCATCTCATGAAATTTACAATTTAGTAATATATTTTCCATCTATGATAATATAATCTGTCATTGATTTAATGGGACATGAGTAAACAGCAGTATATTACAATATTCTGGAGTAAAATAGTTTCTTTTTTTTCATACTTCATGCAATGGCACCCCACTCCAGTACTCTTGCCTGGAAAATCCCGTGGACAGAGAAGCCTGGTAGGCTGCAGACCATGGGGTCGCACAGAGTCGGACACGACTGAGCGACTTCACTTTCACTTTTCACTTTCATGCATTGGAGAAGGAAATGGCAACCCACTCCAGTGTTCTTGACTGGAGAATCCCAGGGATGGGGAAGCCTGGTGGGCTGCTGTCTATGGGGTCGCACAGAGTCGGACACGACTGAAGTGACTTAGCAGCATGTAACTAGAACAGATTTTTCATTCAGATGACTGACTGAAATATATGTATTACTGAAATATATGCAATGTATGTATTATGATATATAGCTGTGACATTCAGACCAAATGAGGATCCTTGTGTTAATATATGTATTAAATATAAATAAAGTTTGTTTCTTTTGTATTCTTAGTTAAAAAAAAAAGAAAAATAACTTCAGGTTAAAAATGGTAGATATGAAGAAATATTTATCTTCATTTATTTCCTAAACCCTACCAAAGTAAAAGAAAGAAATGATGTTAAAGTTACATCTCCAAGGAAAACTGTAATAACCGAGAAAATAATGGCAGTGATATTTTGGAAGGTGAAAGGCAGTATAAGTATTACTGATTTAGGAACCTTGGAAAAATTAAATTCTAAGCCCAAAATGATGAAAACTGAGAAGGAATACAATATGCATCACAGAACCCTTATTTGGCTCAAGAATTAATGGCATTTTGATTGTAAAGAAGTAAAATTGAAGAGTATTGCTGGGGTAGGGGAGGAGCATTTGTTGAAGATCTGTTTCAAAGAGAGTTTAAACAAATATTCGATTGTTCTGTGCCACCAGCACAATGACAGAAAGCAAGATTTATTCCCTAAAAAGCCTAAGAAAGTAAACATAGGTCTCGATTAGAATAAAGGGACATTTCAAAGATAATTAAGAAAATGGATGTTATTTCTCTTAGGGGTTTGATTAGCCCATGAGAAAAGTTGGTGATAATATAGACAACAGACATTTCCCAGTGAAACCACCAACCTGATCAAATAAAATAAATAGGATAATAAGGTCTGAATATCCCAGAAGAGAATCTGTGCAATAGGTACATAGAGGAATCCAATTAGAAACTCAGAGCAGATTGGACAGCAGAACTACTTGCATGCAAAGGAAATGTAGCGCCACCTTAAGGATTTGAATACATTGAAAGTGATTTATCTAGTAGACACAGAAGACTATGTGAGCAAATTAAGAACAGTTATTGGAGCAGATATGGTTATTCGCACATCTTCCAAAATCAAGTTTCATCATTATCCTAGAGTTATAAAATCTTTTGCTCAATATAAGATTGCATAAAATATATGCATTTCCTATTCTTACTAGCAGTGATATGTGGCCATATCACCAAACTGCTGCAAATAAGGTTCATCTAGATCTAAGTGTGACTTGTGGAAAATGCCATTACAAAGAGGGGTAAGCCTTTCTTGGGCTTCCCTTGTAGCTCAGCTGGTGAAGAATCAGCCTGCAATGCCGGAGACCTGAGTTCAATCCCTGGGTTGGGATGATCCCCTGGAGAAGGGAAAGGCTACCCATTCCACTATTCTGGCCTGGAGAATTCCATGGACTGTATATTCCATGTGGTGGCAAAGAGTCAGACGCGACTGAGTGACTTTCACTTCACAAACCTTTCTTTTCCCTTTTTTGCTGAGTGACCTCGAGATACAATGACTGAATATCTTAGAACATGAAGTGACTTTGCAGAGCACGTAATAGGTTTGCAAAATCCTGTGTCCTGACACTATGGAGTGGTATGCCAGGTTTGGTTATCAAAATATTGGATATTAGATATTTAAATGAGAGGCAAATGAACTTCTTATGGTTTAAACTATGGTTATGTTCTGTGATTTGTCAGAAGAGAATATGATGCTGATAATAAAATAAACTACAGTAATTGTGCATGATATATGGAAGAACCTATTAGTGCAGAGTGCATGCATGCTCGGTCATGTGGACTCTTTGAGACTTCTTTGTAGCCCACCAAGCTCCTCTCTCCATGAGATTTTCCCAGAAGTTGGCTGCCATTTCCTTCTCCCCAACCCAGGAATTGAACTCTCATCTCCTGCATTGGTAGGCAGATTCTTTACCACTGAGTCCCTGTGGAAGCCCAGTGCAAAGGAGTACCCAAGAACTTATATATTGTAGGCTGGAAAGCCTGTATCTTTTTGATATGTCAAGCAGAGACTAAACAACAACAATGGAGCATTTTTCTACTTTCAAGCACGAAAAAATTTTCCAGGCTTATCTTATACTTTTCTTCATCCAGCTCTATAATTAACCATTTAACCTTTAACATTGGTTCTGTTTAGTAGAAGATGCCATTTTAAAGTCAAGATCAGGACTCGCAGTTATGTTCATTGCTATGGGAGTGTTATGGGAACTTTTAGACTCAGTGGACAGAACTAGAAAGCATGATCATTTATATACTTAAACTTACAAATGTCTGTATTAATCTCTCTCCTTTTTATCCATCTATAAGGAAATGATACAACTTTAATTCAACACTTTAGGTTTTATTCTTTTTCCTTGTCATGTTTTATTTATTTATTTTTTATTTTTTTTCACTTTATTTATTTAATTTTTAGAGGCTGATTACTTTACAATATTGTATTGGTTTTGTCGTACATTGACATGAATCCACCACGTGTGTACATGTGTTTCCCATCCTGAACCCCCTTCTCACCTCCCTCCCCATCCTATCCCTCTGGGTCATCGCAGTGTACCAGCCCTGAGCACCCTGTATCATGCTTTGAACCTGGACTGGCAATCCGTTTCACGTATGATAATATTCATGTTTCAATGCCATTCTCCCAAACCATCCCACCCCCGCCCTCTCCCACAGAGTCCAAAAGACTGTGCTATACATCTGTGTCTCTTGCTGTCTCACATACAGGATTATTGTTACCAACTTTCTAAATCCCATATATATGCATTACTATACTGTATTGGTGTTTTTCTTTCTGGCTTACTTCACTCTGTATAATAGGCTCCAGTTTCATTCAACTCATTAGAACTGATTCAAATGCATTATTTTTAATAGCTGAGTAATATTCCATCGTGTATATGTACCACTGCTTTCTTACCATTCGTCTGCTGATGGACATCTAGGTTGCTTCAATGTCCTGGCTATTATAAACAGTGCTGCAATGAACATTGGGGTACATGTGTCTCTTTCAATTCTGGTTTCCTCGGTGTGTATGCCCAGCAGTGGAATTGCTGAGTCATATGGCAGTTCTATTTCCAGTTTTTTAAGGAATCTTCACACTGTTCTCCATAGTGGCTGTACTAGTTTGCATTCCCACCAACAGTGTAAGAGGGTTCCCTTTTCTCCACACCCTCTCCAGCATGTATTGCTTGTAGACTTTTGGATAGCAGCCATTCTGACTGGCGTGAAATGGTACCTCATAGTGGTTTTGATTTGTATTTCTCTAATAATGAGTGATGATAAGCATCTTTTCATGTGTTTGTTAGTGATCTGTATGTCTTATTTGGAGAAATGTCTGTTTAGTTCTTTGGCCCATTTTTTGATTGGGTCATTTATTTTTCTGGAGTTGAGCTGTAGGAGTTGCTTGTATATTTTTGAGATTAATTCTTTGTCAGTTGCTTCATTTGCTATTATTTTCTCCCATTCTGAAGGCTGTCTTTTCACCTTGCTTATAGTTTCCTTTGTTATGCAGAAGCTTTTAATTTTTATTAGGTCCCATTTGTTTATTTTTGCTTTTATTTCCAATATTCTGGGAGGCGGATCATAGAGGACCCTGCTGTGATCTTTGTCGGAGAGTGTTTTGCCTACGTTTTCCTCTAGGAGTTTTATAATTTCTGGCCTTACGTTTAGATCTTTAATCCATTTTGAGTTCATTTTTGTGTATGGTGTTAGAAAGTGTTCTAGTTTCATTACTATTTCTGGCAGTGAAAAGCTTGGCTTAATTATCTTCAACACATTTAGTTATATTTGTGCACTTAATTTCTACATTTGTTTAATGAATATGGTCTCCCATATCAACTATTTCTATACCTCAGCCTTCCCCTATCACTTCAAGTCTTGGGCCCCCAAAGTTGTCTAATTCTTTGTATTTTGATGATTTGTTTTGAATGCTTCTTTGGTTTTTTATTCAACACTTAACTAGAATTCTGTTATAGGCATTTTGTCTGGATTGCTTGGGTTGTCATGGTAGTATTACTGTTAAATATTTATAGCAGTCTAAAGAAAGCCTTTAAAAACAATATGTTCAATTATCACTGTCTTTCCATATTTATAAATATATATATATAACAAATATAATCATAAGGGAAGCTAATATCTACTGACCATTTTCTACATGCTAGACACTGTATTTTTGTTCTTTCATTGAACAGTAATAAACCTTTTCATTGGAAATAACTAATAAAGTTATTATGATCATAAATATTGGATGTAGACAAGAATAGACTCAAATTTCAACTCTATCACTTTTCAGTTGTGACATCTTGTTATTTAACCTATTCTGTGTTTTAATTTACACACACACAGAGACATACACTCAGTTATCCTGTTAAGATAATTACATGATCCAATGCTTAGCAGAATCTGTCACATATTAAGCACTTTAGAAAAGTTGACATCATTATCATTTGTAAAAGAAGAAGTTGAAGCTTAAAGAAACTAACTACTGCTGCTGCTAAGTCCCTTCAGTCGTGTCCAACTCTGTGTGACCCCATAGACGGCAGCCCACCAGGCAATGCCATCCCTGGGATTCTCCAGGCAAGAACACTGGAGTGGGTTGCCATTTCCTTCTCCAATGCATGAAACTGAAAAGTGAAAGTGAAGTCACTCAGTTGTGTCTGACTCTTAGCGACTCCATGGACTGCAGCCTACCAGGCTCCTCCATCCATGGGATTTTCCAGGCAAGAGTACTGGAGTGGGGTGCCATTGCCTTCTATCTTGCCCTAAGTCACATTTCTAAGTGATATGAAGGTCAAAATTAGTTATTGGTGAATACCTTGTAACTACATATTTCATAGTTGAAATGGAAATACAAAAATAACTTAAAATTTGACTGCTGAAATATCAAGCTTCCCAAGTAGTGCTAGTGGTACAGAACCTGCCTACCAATGCAGGAGATTTAAGAGACACAGGTTCAATCCCTGGGTGGAGGCTATCCCCTGGAGTAGGAAATGGCAATCCACTCCAGTATTCTTGACTGGAAAATCCCATGGACAGAGGAGGCTGGTGGCTACAGTCTGTGGGGCCACACAGAGTTTGACACAACTGAAGTGACAGAAAAGAATAAAGACTAAAAGTCCCTTTCTAGATTTTATGTGTTAGTTACTGTGTGTTGAGATATTTGATGATTATAATAAGTGAAAATCTTATTCATTAATAATTCATGACTTTCTTGAAAGCAAGTTTGTAACTCTTACACCCAGCATATGTTTTGGTATCTATGATTCTGCATCTATGTGTTAGATCAGCTCAATAAATCTTTTTAAGTGGATAAAGCGATACATTTTTGTGCTTATTTTAGTATGATCTTAAAGGTAATGAGGTACGTATTAATTACTTCCTCATGATGATTAGTTTTAAAATGAGCTCTTCTTTCCTTGGAATCAGTTCTGTATATTTAAATATAATAAAGAGTTTAGAAAAGAATTGGAGGAGAAACACGTAATTTATTTATTGAGCAATAACATTAGACTAAACATTAAAAAATTGAAGAGCATAGTGGGCAATTTTACAAAACCACCCACCCCTTCAAACTGTAAGAAATGCAATGGTTCAGAAATGATTATAAATAAGATAATTTCTATGCAACATAGATGATAGGAATTTAATTCAAAAGCATTAGGTTTTCTCAAGAAATAATGCATAAAGAAATATATTTTCAACAAACACAGGCATGAATTTATAAACAGTAGGGCATACCTTATACAAGGGAAAAAAATAAGGCTTTAAGATATATCTTGGGGAAATTATGAAACTTTCAGGATGTGGGCAATCATTTAGAGAAAGGAACTTAGATTATTTTTTCAGTACAATGTGTATGTGCATGTGTTCAGTTGCTTCAGTCATTTCCAGCTCTTTGCAACCCCATAGACTATGGCCCTTCAGGGTCCTCTTCCATGGGATTCTCCAGGCAAGAACACTGGAACGGGTTGCCATGCCCTCCCCCTGGGGATATTCCAGACTCAGGGATTGAACCCAGGTCTCCTGCATTGCAGGCAGATACTTTACTGCTGAGCCATGGGGAAAGCACTAAGAGAAGGGAACTTGCATTTAGATTATTATTAATTTTTTTTTTTTTTAGTATAGTATTCAGTTTCAAAAGAGTGGAACAATTCTTACAAACTCTCAAGGGAAAATATTGTTACCAGAGATTTATAAATAGTTGGTTGGTGCTATTATTATAGAAATAAGAATTATGTATTAAAAAAATAAGAAAACTGTAGCAATGAGCCATGCTTGAGGGGAGAAATAAAATTTGATTATACCATTCTGAGAACTGAAAGATGTATACCAAAACTTCATTGATGGAGAAGTCATAAGGAGAGTGAAATTGTTAATTCAATGAATTTGTGTACAAGCGCAAAATTGAAGAATGCTAGAATTATAGTTTTAAAAGGTTATTATTAGACAATTTGATGTTGTAAAGCTGATAATACAGCAAAGTAAGGAGATGAAAGAGAGCCAAAAATAAATAACTTATAATTTGTGATTTAAAATAGAGTCTCTAGAATTAAAAAGACATAACTAACAACAACAACAACAACAAAACACCCAGATTTTAAAATAGAAGATATTTTAGGAATAATATATTCTATGATTATTTATTTAAAGATTACAAACATCTTTACATTAACTTTTATTCATTCTTGATTATACTTAAAATTAAATACATTACTTTGTATTATATAGTCATGTATGATATTGTATCATTTTTAAAATTTATTTGAAGCTCTCTGTCTCTTTGTCTAACTTATCTATTTATTTATTTCTGTGAATACACATTGAGAGATATAATGTCCACCAAAAGTTACCAATAATTTTTTCTAGATGGTAAAATTTAGCAAATTTTTCTTTTTTCTACATGCTAAAGTTCCTAAATGTCTCGTTTATTTTTTTGTTAATCTGAAATAAAATATATGGCTTATAATTGAATATTGTTGGTTTCTGAACAGAACAATGATTGACCTGTAAATGAAAAAAAAAAACAAAACTTTCCCAGAGTAATTTCTGCTGCTGCTGCTGCTGCTGCTGCTGCTATGTCGCTTCAGTCGTGTCCGACTCTGTGCGATCCCCATAGACGGCAGCCCACCAGGCTCCCCATCCCTGCGATTCTCCAGGCAAGAACACTGGAGTGGGTTGCCATTGCCTTCTCCAATGCATGAAAGTGAAAAGTGAAAATGAAGTCGCTCAGTTGTGTCTGACTCTTCGCGACCCCATGGACGGCAGCCCACCAGGCTCCTCCATCCATGGGATTTTCCAGGCAAGAGTACTGGAGTGGGGTGCCATTGACTTCTCCGAGAGTAATTTCTAATATATTTTTAATTAAAAAAATAGATATTCCTTTCAAAAAAAAGTCTTCATGTAAGTACCAAAGAAACCTGAGTATTATCCTGTGGTGGCTCAGATGGTAAAGAATCTGTGCACAATGCTGGAGATCCAGGAATGCAACCCACTGCAGTATTCTTGACTGGAGAATCCCACGGACAGAGGAGCCTGGCGGGCTACAGTCTAGAGTTGCAAAGAGTCGGACATGACTGACTGACTGATACTTTCACTTTAACTAATACATGACTCGAGTTATTGAATTGAATTTGAGCTAAACACACAAAATAATAATTTAGATCTCATTACAAATATTAGTATTTATTTCTAAGAATTTTGTAAAATTAAGATGCTATATTTAAAAGTGACAAATTTTCTAGGATTTTGAGCTACCAAGATTTACTGTAACAGCTCACATTTATGTTTTCCAGATTTTCATAACTTTTTCCATTTGTGATTTCTATGTCTATAATCTCTTTAGGTGAACAGTTTAGTACTGAATACACATGCCACTTGTTTATCACTTACATGCAAGTTAATTGATTTTAACCAATTTTTTACTCTTTTTAGGTGATCTGTTTGTCCAGACATTTTTTTATTTGCAAAAATATTTTCCAAAATTTCCTGAAATTTTATTTTAAGGTTTTTTCCCCTAATCTTCAGATCTGGTCTTTCTTTCTAAAGTAATATCTATTCAATTCAAAAGAAGACTTGTATGTTTCTAAATTTATTCTTCTTACTCTGCAACAACCATAAAATGAAGTTTGTAATTTCAGCTCTAAAAATTAGAATTAACATAGGGATACCTAACCTTTGCAACTGCATATTGCTGATTTTTTTTTTAATGATCTTATATTATATGAGAGACTTAAAATTATATTGAAAGGTAAAATTAAACCTATTACTATTTGCGTTAATTTTACTGATGTTTAATATTTACTTCAATGCTTCATTATTTCCAGTAAGGCTTTTCATTTCTTCTGTTAAGAAAACAGATGGTGTTTAATTTAAATAGTAATTTCCCCCTGATACTGATAAACATATTTAAGACAAAAAAAGACAAAAACATACATAAGACAAAAAAGAATTGAATATTACTGCAGATTTTAAGGTTTTATGTGACCAATTATAATCATATAACCCTGAAAGTATCCTATCTCTAGAACCATCATAATTAATGGCCTCATGTAATAGTCCAGTCTGATCTTTCAGTAAATCCTAGTTCTGTGGCTATAGTGTTACAGTAGTGGTGAAAATAACTATTCCACTTACTAGGTTACTTAAAAAAAATTCTTATACTCTCATGATGATTTTAGACTGAATTATTTCAAAATAATCATGTATTATAGTTTTATTCCCTCATATTATTAATAATAGAATTATTCAGGTCTTTTCATATTACTTTGGACCAATATAAAATAAACTAATGAATTTATATTACAATTAGTGAATACTTTTGAAAATATTTGTGTGTGTGTGTGTTAGTTGCCTAGTTGTGTCCAACTCTTTGTGCCCCCATGGACAGTAACCTGGGGGCACAGGTTAATTTCAGACTCATCTGTTCATAGAATTCTCCAGGTAAGAATACTGGAAAGGGGAGTATTCTTTTCTCTGGGGGATCGTCCTGGCCCAGGGATCGAAGCTGGTCTCCTGCATTTCAGGCAAATTCTTTACCATCTGAGCCACAAGGGAGGCCCTTGAAAATATTTATTAATTTTAAACTCAATTTAAAATGGCTGTTCTCTAACTATAAATAGTTGTAATATTTTAATTCAATTTTTATTGTATATGATAGGTATTTTAAAAATACTAATACATTTTCCTACTAGCTTACTTAAAAGTAATATTTAATTTTACAAACAGTTGGTATTCTTTTTTGGTATTAACATCTTACAATCGTTTTTCTACAGATTGAATAATTGATGAGCCTTCTTAAGTAAATCTAGGGAACAGTTTTGAGCAACAATAAAATTGAAATAGAATATGAAATAAGAGTTGCAGTACAAAATCTTTCAGATAAGAAGGATGGATTTGATTTAGTAATGGTCCATCTGGTAGATAAAATAAAAAAGTAAAACTACAAGAGAACCTTTCTAGGCATTCTATAATGACTGTGAGGAAAGCAACAGTGATTGTTTCTCAAAGAATACTAATTTATAATATTTAAAATACATAGACTTGAAAATGTGTTTTAACAAAGTCTTTTGTCTCAGGAAAGTGATTGATATCCTGACTTTGTTAGAGATTTCTTATCTGTAACATAGAAATAGTATCATTTACTACATAATGTTGTAGCAGGTTTTTTTTTTTTTTAAGATATCAAGAACTATATCTATCAGGTACTCAGTCATTACTGAATAAGGATCATTTTTTTCCTTGTAATGCTTGTAGTAGCATCATCATACTTAAAAGTAACCTGCACTCAACGTCTTTGTACTGTATTCCCCTATCAGTGTTAACTGTCACCTTCAGTAAATGCATAGTTTTCTCATACCTCAAAGTTTAATTCATTGGTTGGTTTAGTCTCTAAGTCATATCCAACTCTTGTGACCCCGTGGACTGTAGCCCACCAGGTTCCTCTGTCCATGGAATTCCCCAGGCAATAATACTAGAGTGAGTTGCTATTTCCTTCTCCAGGTGATCTTCTGACTTAGGGCTCGAATCCAGGTGTCCTGTATTCCATGCAGTCGCCTGCATTTCAGGCAGATTCTTTACCAACTGAGCCATCAGGGGAGTCCCCTACTAAATGTGACAAAATAGTGAATATAAAGTCTTTCATTCATTCATTCATTCATTTGTTCAACAAATACTGGCATTTGTCAGTGACCACCCCACTCCAGTACTCTTGCCTGGAAAATCCCATGGACGGAGGAGCCTGGTGCGCTGCAGTCCATGGGGTCGCTGGGAGTCGGACACGACTGAAGTGACTTAGCAGCAGCAGCAGCAGCATCCTATACACTGCCAGTTGAAACATAGGAATTGCATTATTTCTGTTCTCATGGTTATTATAAGTTATTTTGACCTTAATCTGTATTAAAGACAATATAAATTCAAAGATTCCTGAAATATCATACATAACATGAAAGTGAGGGGAGGACAGCAGAAATGGGAGATTTTCTCAGGGACTCTAACGTGACATGTGTGCATGCTAAGTCACTTCAGTCATGTCCAACTCTTTGCGACCCTATGGACTGTAGCCCACAAAGCTCCTCTGTCCATCTGATTCTCCAGGCAAGAATACTGGAGTGGGTTGCTGTGCTTTCCTCCAAGGGAGGATGTTGCTGACCCCCTCCAGGGAATTTTCCCGATGCAGAGATCCAATCTGTGTCTCTTATGTCTCCTGCATTGGCATGTGGATTCCTTACCACTAGCACCACCTGGGAAGCCCTCTAACATAACACTGCATTGGAAATTGAATAGTGACCACTTGTTTATAAATTTATTAACAGTGTAATATAGTTCCAGGTCTTCTCAGCTCTTTACATCTGTTGATAATATCTGTAATAGTCAGAACTTGCTATTTTCTTACATCTGTTCAGCTACATGTTATTGACTACCTTCCAGGGAACAGAGTTTTAGGTACTGAGGATATAAGACTGAAGATGACAAAATTGCCCTTCACAAGGAGTCTATCATCTTGTATAGGATGGAGAATGAATTTAAAATTTCATATCTAGCATAATCAGTGCTATTATTTATAAATTTTAGGTCCCATATTGGAATACATAAAATAAAAATGATAGGAATTACTTGGTAAATTATATAAAACAAAATGTATCTTTTTTAAAGTTATGTTCCTTAAAGTTTATTCATTTCAACTAACTTCCTATATTGCTGTAAACATACATTTTTAGCATAATTACAAATGAGAGTTCATTTCCATTTTCTATATTTGATGCTTCAGAAATGGTAGAGAAAATCTAGAAAGAAAAATTGAAGGGATATATTTCTGTTTTCCATAAACACAAAAAAATTATTGAATCTTGAGACTATAATAATTTTGTGTCAGATTAACCTTTTTTTATAGATGAAATGACTGAATGATCTATTAGCTTTTCTCAAGATTTTCATTTTTGTGTCCTTTACTAGTGCTCTTTATTATTTACACATGAGAAGACAAAAGAAGCAAATGTAATCTGGAGTACTTGCCTGAGTCCATGTCTGGTAATTTTAAAAACTTACTTAAATTTAGGATATTTTTATAGTACAAAGAAGAAACTTAAAATTGTATGTGTGTGTGTTAAGTCGCGATAGTCGTGTCCAACTCTGTGTGACCCTATGGACTGTGGCCCGCCAGGCTCCTCTGTCCATGAGATTCTCCGGGCAAGAATACTGAAGTGTGTTGCCATGCCCTCCTCCAGGAATCTTCCTGACACAGGGATCAAATTTGCATTTCTTATATCATCTGCATCGGCAGAAAGTTTCTTTAGCACTAGAGCAACCTGGGAAGCCCCTACAATAATATACTAAAATATAAATTGTTACATATTTACTAGTTTTATCTATCATTTGTAAAATACTGACTTGCTTAAATACTAAGAAGAACTTAAATATTTGTGTATCCTTGAAGTTAAATTAAAATGACAAAAGGAAAAAAATATTGCTTGAAATGATAATAGACCCAGCATAGGGGAATTCATATACTAAAGCACTTCAATTACTATTTAAAATATGAATAATTATTTTTCTTAGTTCTGCATAATATAATGCATATTTGTCTATTTACCCCCTAAATATACTATCTGTACATATATTAACCCCTAGTCTTATTATGTTAAACCTGAACATTTTAACAGATACACACATGTTGACACATGCAAACATATGTGTGCATATTTCATATATTTTGTTGTTGTTCAGTCACTCAGTCATGTCCAACTTTTTGCTACCCCATGGACTGCAGCACGCCGGTCTTCCCTGTTCTTCACCATCCTTCAGAGTATGCTCAAACTCATATCCATTGAATAAATGATGCCATCCAACCATCTCATCCTCAATCCCCTTATCCTCCTGCCCTCAATCTTTCCCCACCTCAGGGTCTTTTCCAATGAGTCAGCTCTTTGCATCAGGTAGCCAAAGTATTGGAGCTTCATCTTCAGCATCAGTCCTTCCAATGAATATTCAGGGTTGGTTTCCTTTAGGATTGACTTGTTTGATCTCTTTGCAGTCCAAAGGACTCTCAAGAGTCTTCTCTAGCACCACAGTTTAAAAGCACCAATTTTTGGACACTCAGTCTTCTTTATGGTCCAACTCTCACATCCATACATGACTAGTGGAAAAATCATACCTTTGAATATTAGGACCTTTGTTGGCAAAGTGATGTCTCTCCTTTTTAATATGCTGTCTAGTTTGTCCTTACTTTCATACATTCTGTGACATTCTACTGCAATCCATACTATACAGTATCCATACTATAATAGAATATACATGTGTATATGTATAATTTTATTCTAAGAATGAAATAAAATTTGAAAATAATGTAAAATAATGATTTTAAAATTATGTCCTAAAACTCAACATATGTCCTGAAATTATGGTTAGTATATCTTTCTCAAGCAAATTAAATCATTATATATCAACATATCTATTTATTTTGCCTTAATGTCATGGCTTGTTTTATTTTTTCATTATTATATTCTACTGCAGTAGACTAAATTATTATCTTCACCATAAACATTGAGTGAATTATTGAATAATACACTAGGAATTTTTTATTGGCCAACACATTTATTAATTTTTGGCAAATAGTTCTCTTTGTGTCACTATATTTAAGTTAAATCTAGGTCAACATCACTGACACAAATGAGTGACAGTTTTCTCTTATGTAATGCATATACTTAAAATACTTATATCATTTTTGTCATCATAGAAATAAGCCTTGGTACTAATATTAAGTGTTGTCTACACAAAATTTAAAATTAGCTTTTAATGCTCTACCAGCCATTCCATCTTGAAATGTAATAGTTTCTGAGATCTATAAATTGCTGTGTCATTAACATCAGAGTATGTTTTCACTTGACAGATCAAAAACAAGTTATGACTAAAATTAAATTATAAATAAAAATTCTGAGGAGATATTAAATACAACTGAATTTAGATCTTAATATCTATATTTCACAATTTCTAAAAGAACTCAATGAGTATGGCTTTTGATTTAATGCTATAGCACAGCAAGCAAAAAAAAAAAAATGATGATAAATTGAATTTAAAAAAGAACAGCAGATGCCTCATTGGTTATATGTATTGCTTTACTAAAGACTATAATTGTAAATATTCTTTGACAGTGCATTTGCAATGATGTGGATGAGAATTCTACTTATGAATTCAACTGACTGATCTTTGTTAACCTGAGAAGAAGATAATAAAGTCTGTGAGTATATGACAAAGTGAATCTGAGTCTGTGATTAATGGAACAATTCGGTTGTTCTTGAAGCTGACCCACTTATCATTTATCTTTAGTTTACTCCATAGAAATGGTCTTATTCGTTCTGTTTTAAGATAATTCTGTGTGCCCAAAGTATAAATTCAAATTAGAAAGAAAATACAGAATAAAATAAATAAAAGAAAAACAAATGTTTTGAATTCAGATGCTTATTTGTATGTTATACTTCATATAAATGTAAAAGAAAATTGGTACAGGATAGTTTTCTCATTTTGAACCTAAGAAATCTCATGTTATTTGTTGCATTTGAAATATAAAATAATCTAGCTCTCACCCATAAAAAATATATTGCACTTTTGAGTCTTTGAATCTTTCAAAATCTTCGGTGGGAAAATATTTTAAAAAATTTCTTAGTGCTGATGACATCACAAAGATAACTGTTAGTCTGCCTTTGGGGAGAGTCAATGGCAAATTCTGATGATGTATGGCCGCAGTACAACACTATCTATTGCTATCAAGATGAATGCATTTTAAAATTGATAATTATACCTTACATTTGTAGTGTTGTACTCTGTGACAAAAAAATTACTCATGAGGTCCTTTAAAGGCCAAATCACTGACTTTAAAAGTAAAGTCAGTGTGCAGCATCTATATGCCAGCAACAGGGCAAAATAATTCTCCAAGGCAGTGCCCTTTAGCGAAGGTCTGCTAAAAGGTGGAGCAAGGTGTTGAGAGCCACTTTTTTCTTCTGGTTCCCAGGATTAACTCAGAATATTTCTGACATGGAAGAGGTTCAAATCTTTGAGGTTGAGGTACAAATTAAGAGACAAGCAACAACCACCATTGATTTTTTAGTAAGAAAAAGACTGTACTGAATAGCAGAATAACATAATGTTTCAAAATTGAGTTGAAATAGAAATCAATATAATTTTTTAAATTAGCTAACATTAAGAGTATGTGATTTCAGGAAGCACAATAAGCAATGATATTGAATATTGAAGTTGTAGTGTATAGACAACTTAAAATACAATAATAATAAAATGCATAACATGCATTATTATATAAATAAATAATGAATGTCTTGAATTCAAACTGCTTACTCATAATTTATCTGTATGATTACTGCATTACTATTATCCTAGAATTAAAAGATAATAAAAAAATAAAAAGTCCCTGGTGTCTCAGTGGTAAAGAATCTACTTCCATGCCGGAGACCACCTGCAAGGCAGGACACACAGGGTCAACCCCTGGGTTCAGTCTCTGGGTTAGAAAGATCCTCTGGAGAAGGAAATGGCAGCATCCAGTATTCTTGCTCAGGAAAACCTATGGACAGAGGAGCCTGGCTTGCTACAGTCCATGGTGTCTCAAGAATCTGACATGATTTAGCAATTAAATCACCACCACCATCCCAGAAGAATACAGTTTTGCAGGGTAATTTTTAAATTTTGTCTTTTGTAGTTTTCAAATACAAAATTCACTAATATGCAGCTCTATGTAACCAAAGCTATTGGAACACAGAGGTCTTTTAGTAGCAATCAGGGTCAGATTTAGGTTGTAAGGTGAAGATATGGTCACGGAAAACAGCTAAGACAAAATAAATTTTGGAAAAAGTTACAGAAGGAATAATGCAAAGCAAACATTAAAAGTTGCCACCATCTAGAACAAACTGAAGAACTAGGATACATGAATCCTGGGAGTCTTAATGTTAAGGAAATTCAAGTCTGTTTCTTGTTAACCTACACTAACTTGAAATAAATTGGTAACCTAAATGCCAGAGGATGAACTAAAGCATCTGAAATTCGTCAACTGGTTTTTGAAGACACTTGAGGTATTACATACATCATATGTACATATATATATATGATACCTATATACTCTTAAAATTAATTTAAATTGTTATCCATAAGCAGTATGTCTTCATTCTGTTGATTTACAGTAAGTTATTCACTTAAGAAATTTTTCTTGTAGGTTTAAAACATACAATGTCCAAATTTGTAGATTGCTTAGGTTAGTGAACATCTCAGAGATGCTGAGATGAACTCATTTTCAGTTTTTAAAAATTACATACATGATATGTATCAACTCTCATTCTCTGTGTTCTTAAACTTTCACCTATCTGTTTTAATGATATATTGTTTGACTACTTGTTTCTGCTGCTGCTGCTACTGCTGCTGCTAAGTCGCTTCAGTCATGTCCGACTCTATGCGACCTCATGGACGGCAGCCCACCAGGCTCCCCCGTCCCTGGGATTCTCCAGGCAAGAACATTGGAGTGGGTTGCCATTTCCTTCTCCAATGCATGAAAGTGAAAAGTGAAAGTGAAGTCACTCAGTCATGTCCGACTCTTAGCGATCCCATAGACTGCAGCCTACCAGGCTCCTCCATCCATAGGATTTTCCAGGCAAGAGTACTGGAGTGGGGTGCCATTGCCTTCTCCAACTTGTTTCTAGTACAGGTGAAATAAGTTGAAATTTGAATGGATTATATATAATGACAGTTTATAGTTGTACTAAAATTATCACAGGATGTTTAAATCAAGCACCAGGGTTAATTAGCTTGACTAGAGCTGGGATTCATAATTATCCAGGTTATGTTGATTGTTATTTCCTCTTCACCCTTACTGTATACATTTGTATCAGTTGAAGTGCATAGTAGCCAAACATCCTCCACAGAAAATAATTTAAATCAGTCTGAAAAGTGTGTCCATATATGTAAAAGGATATGATAGCAGGGGTTGAATTATGAGATAATACGGCAAAATTATGTTCTTGTGAGTAACCTCAAATGAGGGGCCAGGGTGTTAGCTGACACCAAGACACACAGCACAGCCTAATTTTAGCAAAGTACTAATCACTCAGTCATGATCAACTCTGTGACTCCATGGACTGTAACCTGCCAGGCTCCTCTGACCATGGAATTCTCCAAGCAAGAATACTGTAGTAGGAGGCCATTCCATTCTTCAGGGACCTTCCCAACAGAGAGACTGAACTCAGGTCTCCTACATTGCTGGCAGATTCTTTACTTTCTGGGTCACCAAGGAAGCCCCCAATTTTAGTAAAATAAGGGCAAGAAATATGATTTATTTTGAGTCAACAGAATAACAACAGCTGTTGCAATGATACCTCTGTTTGCCAGAGCTTAACAATGGAAGCGGTTTCAGGGGACAATTTTAACTGATTTAAGAGAGCATGTGGGCTTCCCAGGTGGCTCAGTGGTAAAGAATATGCCTACAAATGTAGGAGACATGGTTTGATCCCTGGGTTGGGAAGAACCCCTGGAGTAGGAAATGGTAATCCACTCCAGTATTCTTGCCTGGAAAATTCCATGGACAGAGGAGCCTGGTGGGATACAGTCCATGGGTTGCAAAGGGTTGGACACAACTGAGCACAGAGCAGTAAGAGGGCATATAAGACTATCTCTTAGAGATAAAAGTAACTGAATAAAAAACTCTAACTTCTTTCAGTCATACAAAGGAACAACGAAGCAAGCAAAGTCTTAAAACTAATATGATCAA